>NC_051218.1:38736699-38891699 GCF_015220715.1 Pygocentrus nattereri | reverse complement strand
TGCCAAATCTGCCCATATAATAGATCATCATGCATCTATTCTTTATGAGTGGCCGTCACTGGTGAGTCATTTTGCATTATTACCAGACGTGTTATTCCTACTTCCCGGAAAGCAAAATGTGTTTCCCTGCTCACTTGTGTTGCTTTGGATGTGTACTTGCAGATCACAATGATCGTTACTGCTCGATAACCGTGGATTTGTAATGCGATGCTGTAGACCAAGGTTTTGTGAAATCTAATGTCGTTATCATATCACACATTTTCCTGTCTTCACTTCCACTAACAACTACATCACGTTACGTTAATGTGTGAATTCACCGATGGAGAGCGTCAGAGTTTGAATCAGGTTCGTGTGTCGTTTCATTGACGAGTCGGCTGCTGCCCCTACAGTTTTTTTGTGCCTCACCAGGCTTTCTGTGCCAGAGCCACCACAGCAGCCAGTGGCTCCAGTTCCTCCACAATTATTGCTTCTCGCTCTCGCTCATACAGCTTATGGATCCATGTTGCAGTGGAGCTTTCCAATTTGCTGTTAATTTGCTGGTCACTGATTTGTCCATCGTTCTTCCATGAGCACTGTCCTATGTGGTCTGCTGAAGGTGATGAAGACAATACTTTAAAAGCCATATTTGACTGAAAAGGCTGCAACTGGGATCATACAATGCAGTAAAGTCATTAGTGACATAGTGACATAACTGACTAATTTATTAATGAAGTTCAGTGCGCTCCAAACTAGCTGTGTCCCAATTCAGGGGATGCCTCCTTCAAAGGATGCATTTAAAGGCTGATTGCATTACGAATTGTGCCAAGAAATATGTCCTTCTTTCCATGCCATGGGTGAGAGGGATTTTGGCTATATAGATATTCTAGAGATTTACAGATGTTCAAATTGCTTACCCCTCAAAATCCCAGGCTCATGACATACTAAGGCTTATTATTCAGTAACTGCAGGGACTTCAGTGCAAACTGGCTGAGCTGTTCTTAGTTTATAGATGTGTGTAACAGAACTCTGGGCCTGCTGGTGGGCTCTGGCCATTGAAGGCGTTAAATACAATGTTTTTTGCTAATGGCTGTGGCATCACCAGAGATCCAAAAACATTCAAGCTAAATCTTACATACAGAATAAAATGTAATCTTACAACTCTCTGATTTTCTGGGTCAGGTGTTGTTAGCTGAGTGTTGGAGCTACACTCTGCAGGGTGAAGGTGGGGCAGCCCTGATCTAATCCCACCTAACTACAGTAAGAATGGAGGAAAAAAGAGGAGTAAATGACTGAGTGTGTTTGGCCCAGGCTGATGATATAGGCACATCGGGGCATAATGAACTTGATCAAAGCACTCACAAAATCAAAGTGATGGCGAGAGAGAGAGAGAGAGAGAGAGAGAGAGAGAGAGGAAAAATGTGGCAGGATTTAACCACCCACACAATACAGCAAGCTAATTGCCTGCTCTGAGTTGAGAAATGCTACACTCACACACACATGTGCACACACACACACACACACACACACACACACACACACACACACACACACACACACACAGATACACAATTATAATTACATTGTATGATGTAATTTGTTACAAAATTATTGTTGATATGTACTTAGTAGCTAAAGGTTATAATAAACGGATCAAGCTTTAAGGTTAATTTAGTTTAAACGTTGCCAAAAGTTCAAAGAATGAGAGCTCCAGCCTTTTCCATTTCCTTTAATGAATCCCCAAATTGCTTTTTGCTTGTATTTATCTTTTCCGTAATTAAATTTTGCCGTTTGAAGTTGCGTGAATCTTGAACGTGTTTATTGGAGTCGCACCACAAGCTGAGTTTTTTACGCTTAATGGCTGTTTTATCTCCTCACCTGTTGAACACAACAGCTCTGATCTCTGGAGATGCTCCGGCACCTGCGGTCCGTCCCGCAAGGGAAGTGAGTCAACACGAAAACAGAACTCTCCACAGACCCGAATGCAGTCAACAGCTGCAATTAGATGTGTGTAGCCTTGGTGACTGGGTCAGTAATGAGGCCAGAGGGAACGGCAAGGGTTCGCTGTGTAACAGAGCGAAGAGCTGAGGATGAGGATGAAATGTCAGTGATCTCAGGAGGCTCACAGCTTGGCTGTGCGTGATGAAGGACAGGACGTTCTTGCCAGCTCTGAGCCTCAGGGTGTAAACAACAAGGCACTGTATGGTTTCTAATGCTACCGAAGGATCTCTCTCTCTCTCTCTCTCTCTCTCTCTCTAACTGTCTCTGTTGGAAAGTCCTCACATTAATAAAGGTTCTTCTCGTTCACATATCTCATTTTCACATGATGTTCACATGACAGCACATGACATCTGTCTCATTTTTATTTTATCTGTCTCATGTTTGTTTTGGGGGCAGTCATGGGCTGGAGGTTAGGGAACTGGTCTTGCAACCAGAAGGTCACCAGTTCAATCCCCTGAGCCAACAGTACGTGACTGAGGTGCCCCTGTTACAAGACACCCAACCCCCAACTGCTCTCCAGGTCCTGCAGATAGGGCTGCCCACCACTCCGGGCAAGTGTGCTCACTGACCCCTAGTGTGTGTTCACTAGAGTGTATGTGGTGTTTCACTGCGCAGATGGGTTAAATGTGGGGGTGGAATTTCCCTGTTGTGGGACTAATAAGGGTCATTTAATCTTAATCTTATATTGATGCAGAGCAGCAGGATTCAAGTAAAGTGTTAACATTGTGAAGCATTGAAAATTAGACACTTAAAGGTATTTTTAGTTTCCACTCCAAGTGCTTCAGGAGTAAAAAAATCTATTAAATGGTAAATAATATACAGTAAATTCATACTTGTGGCAATATCTTCCCAAGTTATCTGCTGCACTTCTTCTGAAATACAAAACATTAACTTCAGTCTTGCTTTTCTACAGGTTTCTCAGTCTTTTCTGAAGTTAATCATTCTGAACACATCTCAGATGTCTTCATTTTTTGTAGCATTCTATCATTTGTAATCACACTAACATACTGAGGACACTTGTTTGCAACTAAATTGGTTCCAAATGAATTAAATCATTCATTCCAAACTTCAGAACATTGTCAATTATGCCATCCATCTACAAGACTGTGCAAAAGTTGGAGACCACCATTCTTTTATTTGATTCCCAGTAGAAAATAAAAACAGTCATTAATAACAAATTACTCATATTTACGCATATTTATTCATTTCTGAGGAAATTAATCATTAACTTTTATAAGGAAGGATAGTCAACTTTCATAAGGAAGGAAAAAAAAGGGAGAGGCAAAAGCTGGAGATTCTAGAACTAGAGCACAGAAAAATGTTAAAAGCGACAGAGAAAATGGGACCCCTAACAACCACCTGGACAACCTGGTAGACACCAAAACTGTCCACATCAGATAAACAGCACTTAAAGCTTTCATCTCTGAGAGAGAGGAGAAAATCAAGCTGCTTCAGATCTGGAAACACCCACAGGTGTTTCTGTCCATCCTTCCACTGTGAGAAGACGACTCAACACTGAGTCTGAACAGATGTGCAGCTGTCAAGAAGAACCTCGCTGAGAAAAGGAGACAGATAAAACAGGCCATTAGCCGACAAAAAGAAGCTGCTGGTGTTCTCAGAACAATGGCCTGACCTCATCAGATTCCAGACCTCAACAACACTCAATGTGTTTGAGATTACTTGGATTATGAGAAGCAGAAACCAACTTCTAATACTGAACTTTGGAGGTGTGGAAAAAAAAATCTCTGCAGATTTCTCAGAAAAAAACTGACTGAGTCGACTGAATAGGATGGAAACTGTAATAAATGTGGAGACACTAAATATGATAAAAACATTATATTTAGTTGTTGAGGATTCTGTGTAACTTTCTGTTAAATATACATTTTCTGAAAAATAAATAACTTGTACTTAATGGAATTTTGGCTGGAAATGGAAGAAATGAAGGGTGGTCTCGCAGTAGAGTATCTATCTCCATCTTCTTCCCAGTTTTTAATTGAGAGGTGTGGGATTGGGGCTAGAATTAACTTGGCAGTAAGACATCCCTGCAGGGCTCCAAAGACTGCAGGATTGTCTCTAAATCAGTTATTCTCCTTCCTCATTTCCTCACTTTCTAATCACACCCTCCTCACACTGCTGTTCCTCCATTTCCTCCGATCTATCTCCGTCATCCATTTCTTGCATCTCGCCGTCTTGTATTGCATTGCTATACAGATCCTTATCTCTCTCTCTCTCTCTCTCTCTCTCTCTCTCTGGCTCCTCTTCTCTTATCAGGTACTGTAGTCTCATTCTTTTCCTTTGTTTTTCTGGAAGACGACTGCGGCTCGGCGAAAGGACTGAAATCACCAGTGAAAGTGTTTCATTACAAATTATATTATCAGGATAACAAGCTAAATGAATAGTAGGATCCTTGATATTTTAACCAAAATTTCCACAGAACCACCACAGAGCAGGTATTATTTGGGTGGTGGATCATTCTCAGCACTGCAGTAACACTGATGGGGTGGTGGTGTGTTACTGTGTGTTGAGCTGGTCTGAGTGGATCAGACACAGCAGTAATGCTGGAGTTTTTAAATATGTCAGTGTCACTGCTGGACTGAGAATAGTCCATCAACCAAAAATATCCAGCGAACAGCGTCGCGTGGGAAGCATCCTGTGACCAGCGTCCTGTGACCACTGATGAAGGGCTAAAGGATGACCAACACAAATTGTGCAGCAGATGAACTATTGTCTCTGATTTAACATCTACAAGGTGGACCAACAAGGTAGGAGTGTCTAATAGAGTGGACAGTGAGTAGACACAGTGTTCAAAAACTCCAGCAGCACTGCTGTGTCTGATCCACTCAGACCAGCACAACATACACTAACACACCACCACCACGTCATTGTTACTGCAGTGCTGAGAATGATCCACCCAAATAATGCCTGCTCTGTGATTTTCCTGTGGAGGTGGAAGGATTTTCCTATGGGGGTCCTGAACATTGAAGAACAGGGTAAAAGGGGGCTAACAAAGTATGCAGAGAAACAGATGGACTACAGTAACTGTAGAACTACAAAGTGCACCTATAGAGTAAGAGGAGCTGATATAATGGACAAGTTGAAATGAAGAGGTGGTTTTAATGCAAGTGTCAGCTGGGAGTCCAGAGCTGTGTAACAGCAGAGGAGATTCAGCATTTAGCATCAAGCTAAAATCTCTTAGCTACAGTATGTCAATATCCACTGAAAAAAATGATACGAGTTTATTAGTTTAAATGTATTCATTCTTTTCACATGAAGAAGGAAAAACTTTATCATATCAAAATGTAATCAGTTATTTTATTTAACTGAAAAGTAATGCTTTATTTTGTTCAGTGTGTCCTATCCTGTCATCCACCGCAACCAGTACTGTCACAGATGCCACATCAGCATGTGTAGTTGTGGGCTGTATGCCCGCAATGTTCTGACTGATCCACTGTGATATTGATGTGTGCCCTCAGAGAATGGATGTTATCCAAATTTAGGTTTTTCAGACTGCAGACATCCTGTCATTCATCAGTGAGGGGTGTTTCAGTGATTGGGCCTCTGCTGAAGCCACATGTAGGATAAAATTGAATTGCACATTAACAGCCGTAGAGTTTGTATGGAAATAAAGTAATAAAAAGTCACCTTAAAAACCACTTATCCATGTGTGGCAATCAGAGCTGAGGTGACAGTTATAATTGTTCAATATTATTCATGATACAGCACTTCATTTTGGGAGTTTGGGCTGGGCTGGAGGTTAGGGAACTGGCCCTGTGACCGGAAGGTTGCCAGTTCAATCCCCAGCGTTGACAGTATATGACTGAGGTGTCCTTGAGCAAGACACCTAACACCCAGCTGCTCCCCGGGTGCCATGCATAGGGCTGCCCACCGCTCCGGGCAAGTGTGTGTGTGCTCATTAGTGTATATGTGGTGTTTCACTTCACGGATGGGTCAAATGTGGAGGTGAAATTTCTCTGTCGTGGGACTAATAAGTATCACTTAACTTATGAATGCTCTACTTGTTTTTACCATTAAACTAAATATGTACTATCAAAAGCCTCCTGCCTTGTTCTACCTCAAATAAGCAATCTACACTGCTAAAGCTGCTCTCTAATAATGATTCATTTTCACTGATAACATTGTCACCATACCCGTGTTTGGGTGGCTTCATGTTGTCGCTGGTCACATACTGCTATGAGGAATGAAAAGGTTTTTCAAGGCAAACATGAACATTGCATTAGTTCTGGATCATAAATGCCATGGATGGAGCCCCATCACTCCACAGAACACATTTCAAATGCTCCACAGCTCAGTGCTGGGGGACGTTATACCACTCAAGATGATTCTTGGCATTGAGCAGGGTGACCTTAGGCTCATGCATGGCTGCACCAGAGCATTGGTCAGTGCTTTTCTATGGAGACTGTACAAGCTATGGCACACTTGAAAACGTGTCAGTAATGAGTGAACCTTAAAGTAGCTAAATACAATCATAAGAAGTGTCCTTTTTAGATATTTTAGGACATGCAATATAAATTGTTCAGCTCCTGTTAAATGTTATTTGTAAGTTATGTATAAAAGTGAGAAACTGAAGTGTGGGTCCACATGTAGTTTGCCCAAATGCTGGACATTAGAAGCTAATACCACCTGACAAATCTCAGCTATCTATCTATTCGCCAACTTTAGGAAAAATGACCACATTTGATATTCCTGCATTGCACTGATCTCATAAGCTACGAAAAGCTTCTGGTTGTAAAATGCCACCAATTGAGAATGCTGTCATCTGCCCAGAACAGAATGTGGCTGCTTCATTATCTGGACCTCATGCGGACAGCTTCCAAGAGAACCTCCAGTCTGCTTGGTTCTATGAAGCCTGCCACTGGAGCCAAACAGTCCAGCTTATTAGACAGGCTACTTGGAGCACAGTCTGTTGAGCTTTCTGTACTTTCAATGGTTTGAAAATGCCTGATGTTCACCTACAGAGAACTACAAAGTAAGATGTATGTACAGAAACTCAGGGCATGAGTAACAACTTCCGTTTAATTGCTTTAATCTCTTGAGCTGTGAGCTTATTATTCTTAAAGTGTGTTATTCAGGAACAGGTGTTCCGCTATGAAGCTTATACATAAGTTATTAAAGTGTGAATTTGAAGTGTGAACTCATATACGGACCCCTAGGGTTCAGGGGTTGACATCTTCAGTCCTTTTCTAAATAGCTTTTTAATGATGCTAAGTACTTCTGTAGTCTTCTGGTCGACTTGTGCTTATGCACAGAAACTGGAAACATGCTGTTATATTAGATGCTGAAGCCATTTAGTGCTTTTTCATGTATGTTTAATCTTTTTATTTTCCGCTGGAAAAGCTCACCAAGACAGCACATTTAAATACTGCTGTGATCCACGTCTTGGTAAATGTGATTTGACTGCTGAAGATACAAAGTGATACAAAAATGAGCATTTATATCTGGCACGACTGCAGTGACGTAATTAGTCGAAATACCTGTGTTCACAGTGGGGGGGTTTGATGCGTTGCCGCTGTTTCCTTCCAAGTATGAAAGGCACCACCATCACAACCATCACTATCATAAAAAATATAAATTATTTAATGAACAATAAATTAGTTAACCAGCTATTACTAAGAATAACAATGTATATAGTTATCAGTGGTATAGCAATAGTAGTAGTACTAGCAGTAATAGCAGCAGCAGTAGTAGTACTATTAGTAGAGACAGTAGTAGTACCAGTAGTAGTAGTAGTAGGTAGTAGTATCAATACTTCTAGTAATAGTGGCAGTTGTGGTACCAGTAGTGGTAATGGTAGTAGTAATAGTAGCGGTATGAGTAGTAGTAGGAGGAGGAGGAGGAGGAGGAGTGACAGTAGCAGTAGTAATAGTAATACTAATAGTAGTAACAAACATTGTAGCAGCAATAGTGTTAGCAGTAGTAGTAGTGGCAATGGCACTAGTAGTAGTGGTAAAAGTACTACTACTAGCAATAGTAGTGGTAGTGGTATGAGTAGTAGTAGTAGTAGGAGGAGGAGGACGAGGAGGAGGAAGAAGAGGAGAAGTAGTCATAGTAGCAGTAGTAGTAGTACTAATAGTAGTAGCAGAAGTTGTAGCAGTAGTAATAGTAGTAGTACTGGTCAAAAGACTACTTGTGTACTTGTGGTAGTAGTAGTAATAGTTGCAATAGTAGTAGTACTAGTAGTAGTACTAGTAATGGTGGCAGTAGTACCAATAGTTGTAAGTAGAAGTAGTGCTACCAGTAGTGGTAGCAGTAGTATTATTATTAGTAGTAGTGGCAGTGGCACTAGCATTAGTGGTAAGAGTACTACTACTAGCAATAGTAGTAGTAGTGGTATGAGTAGTATTAGTAGTAGTGATGGTAGCATTAGTGGTACTACTGGTCATAGGACTACTTGTACTTGTGGTAGTAGTAGCAATAGTAGCAATAGTAATAGTAATAGTTGCAATAGTAGTAGTACTATTAGTAGTAGTAATGGTAGTAGTAGTAGTAGTAGTTGCATTATATTAATGTGAAGTTATGTGACCTAGATATTAATTTTAGGTGTGAATAACAAAACTCTCAAACCCAAAACAAAACAAAATAAAAACAAACAAAAACAAAGCCAAGACGACAACAACAACAACCTCCTAGTATGCCTTCATGAGGAAGAAGATATAGAAGGAAGCTTTGGCAGAGAAAAACAGATTATTCTGAGCCTCTAAAGGGTCATTTATTTTTGGAATAAATCTTGTATCAATCAACCGTCTTTCGTTATTCTTACTTCTTGCAGACAGCTGCCTACTAAAATGCACACATACACATACGGCACTGACAGCTCTTTTCTCTCATTCAAAGCCATGCTGCTTCCCACTTTTCCCTTTCCCACACATTGTTCCCTGAAAAGAGCATTCAGCGCCTCCTGCCAGCTTTGAGCAATTAACTGAAAAAAGAAACACCTTCACAAAATACAGAGACTCGCAGTGCAATCATCACATTTATAACACTGTGCATTGTAATATTGAAGGAGACCCTACTTCAGTCTTAATGGACACTGTTATGTAATATCTAACAGAGCATCTACTCAACAGAGCCCATCAGCCCCTGCCTCCCCTTATTGGTCGGTGACATTTTAATATGTTTGATGCTGTTTTCTGTTGAGTCACAGGTCCAGTTTATTGTTTGTCTTGTATTCTGTACAGGGAGGTACAGCTATGACCAAACGTCAGATATAACGTCAGTGGAGACTTTATTAGGTGCAGGATTGCACTTGTAAATGTACATCAAAAACACATCATCATAAACAGAACAATAAAGTCTGACACAACTTTCACAGCAAAGAAGACTCTTTGAGAAGATACTTTGATTAGATTGTCTTACACTATGTTTCTTTATTCCTTGTTATTTCTTAGGTTAAAGGAAAGAAAGTCCATGCTTTAAATTGGTGACATGTTTTGTCCTTTTCAAAAATCAAAATAAAAGACAGAGACTGGCTTTCATTTATTTAATTTCCAGTCAGAATCTGCCATTAAAAACAAGTTATTCAGCATCCTGCATCCTTAAAAAAAAAAAAAAAACAGAAAAACCATACGGAAAATTATAAAGAGGCCTCAACAACAAAATATAATACCAATGTTTTCAGTATTAAATGTGTTCACTGTGTTCCTTTGTTAGTTTCACGCTTAATTATTACACACTTCCATAACCCAAGAATAGTTAAGGCAGTTTGCTTTGTAATCCGTGTAGTTATTATTAATTATAAGGGGCTGATTTTAGCTTTTCAAAGAAATCTGCAGTGATATTTTCCTCTAAAGTTCAGTCTTAGAAGTTGGTTGCATTTTCTGCATTTCGCAGTCTAATAATCCCAAACATATTCAGTGATGTTGAGGTCTGGACTCTTGTTCTGAGAACACCAGCAACTTCTTTGTTTGGTTTGCAAGTTTTCTTCTGGTTTGTTTTCTTTTCTCAGCCACCTCTTTACTGTCACACATCCTTTCAGACCTATTGCATTGATGGGTGGAGCGACAGGCAGAAACTCTTGCAGATTTTCTGAGATCTGAAGCTTGTTTGCTTGATGTTTTTCTATCTCCTTTATTTTATTTTATTTAAGTTTCTTCTTTCTTACACAGCATTGATTGATTATCTTAAATATAATCTTCTTAGAAATGTCTCCTTAGAAAAGCTTGTCCTTTCCACACTCTGGTGGATTCTAGTGAATGGCAGATACTGCATGTTCATAGCTGAATTGGTGTAACAGCGACAGTACATGATCAACGGCAACATATAAATGTTGCCATGGTGATACTGGGAGAAGTGCTGGGCACTATTATATACTTAAAAGTATTAATTAAAACAGGCTAATCTGGCTCCAGATCATTGCCCCTGTCATCAGGAGAGGGTGAGTTCGATCTCTGTTGATGCTACAGTCATCCGTGGCCAGGAGGCAAAGAGAACACAATTGGCCTGGCTCTCTCTAGGTTGGGTACGATGGCTCCTTGTCTCTCCCCTCCACCCAATGCAATGCTAGTCAGCGCAGGTGCATATTAGCTGAGGTCATAGACCTGACACTTTCCTCTGAGTGTGTTCAACTGTCCAATGCCATTGTGTGAGTGGCACTTTACAGGTCTCAGAGGAAGCCTCTGCCTGCCTTCAACCTCTTAGCTCTGATGGTATTGTGTAACTGGGGGAGTCCTAACTAGTGGATACGACTAAATTTAGTTAGAAAATTAGGGTCAAAAACATAATAATGTGTGAAATCGTTTTATTTTTTGGTCCCACTTTATATGAAGTGATACTAATAACTGTGTAGTTACACATGAATAACATATGCAACAACACTGTGGCTACCAATGATTTAGTCAATGTTGCAGAGGGACTACAGAAGTACAGCCTATGTAATTAAACATGTGTATTTGCCTCATGCAATCACACAACTGTATCTTCTACACAGGAACTTTTCTGTAATTAAACGCATTTAATTAATGTCATAAGTTACATTTTAATATAAAGGGACGTCTGCTGTTCTGTTACATTACACAATGGTTTAAACTGAATCTGGTTACAGCGTCTCAGCACTAACAACATAAATGCTTACTAAATGTCAGGAAAACTGGCAGATACAGTGTAAGTAATGGGCCAATGTACATTATTGCATACTTCCTTTTCCTGCTGGGGAAAAAAACTGCTGTTCTAGTCTGATTACAATGTAATTACATTTGTGTTATTACACTTTACATTTTATAGCATTTAGCAGACGCTCTGATCCACAGTGACCTACAAGAAGTGCTTTGTCTATCTATAGAAAGTATCTTTGCTAGTTACCAATAGGTTAGAGAGAAAGCTAATCCTGAGCTCAGATACTGCTAGAAACAAAAACTCACTGTTGATAACTAGAGAAAAACTGAACACAGTAATACAATACAATACACTACAATACACTATAATACACTATAATACAATACACTACAATATAATACAATACAATACAATACACTACAATACAATACAATACAATGCAATACAATACACTACAATACAATATAATACAATACACTACAATACAATGCACTACAATATAATACAATACACTACAATACAATACACTACAATACACTATAATACAATACACTACAATACAATACAATACAATACAAGCCGAGCTGTGCTCGAAGCTCGAAGGGCTCATGGTACAGTTCAAGATTTCACCATTGACATCAAGTAAGTAGGGGCTGGTCCATTTTTGGCTTTGTAGGCAAGCATCAGGATTTTAAATCTAATTACACAATGTGTACTTCTGCAATCCATCTGTTACAGTGAATAAATCATTAGTAGGTACAGTGTAGTTGCATATTCTGTTCATATGTAACTACGCAGTTTATTACCGTGGGACCATATTTTCTTTATTATTATTAAAGTTAAAGGTTTTCTTGAATATGAACAGCTGTGAGAAATTAAACACTCGACAGACTGACCGCTGTACTACCCTTCTGTTGCTGCTGACCTTGGCAGGAGTTTCCATCACTGCTCAATTGGAAGACATGGAAAATCTGGTCTGCCGTTGTCCATCTACCATTGTAATGTAAACGCAGCATAATGCCACCTGAGCTGAGATATGCTAACCTTGCTGGTACATCATGCGCCACGCGGTTCTCTTGCAGAAATCACCACCTTTTTTTAGATGTGCTAGCACCAGCAGGTACAGCAGGCCAAATGTGAGGGCTGTTTCATCAGCGTAGCCTGTATTAAGATGAAAGACACAGTGCTGTCTGAACCCTGCTGGAGAAAGAGCAGCTGTGTGTGTGTGTGGATGTGAGTGTGTGTGTGAGCGAAGTTGCATCTTTCTGTAAAGTGCCCAGCGGCCCCATCTGAGGCATTTGCTCGCAATAACAGATCTACCCCTTAATAACCATTCCCTTTAGCGCTATGCTCCAGAGTGCTAAACCCCCCAGAGCTGAAAACACACAGAGCTGTAAGGAGGGGGATAGACAGGGAGGTCTTTATTGCTGCTCTTTCCTGGTCAGTCGGCTCCTCGCGGACAGATTTACAGTAATGATAATGGGAATAGAGCAGATTAGAAAGGGTGTATCCATGTTCTGCCCACGGAACGCATTCACTCTTTGTAATTGCTGCAAGGTTGGACAGGCTTTGAAGAAGGTTGACAAAAACCCATTCAGCTTAATAAGAAACAAGAGCAGTCTTTGTACATAAGAGCTACATAACACTGAGCTTCCTGTTTAAAATGTTATGCAACCCAGTAGAGCTGTTATTGTTGTAGCTCAGGCAGGCTGGAGATGACATCAAGTTAGTGACCATGGTAACACGAGCTTGACTGGTCCACAAAATAGTTTTTAGATACTTTACAAAGCAAAGATGTGAGCTACAGTATGTCATTGGGTTGAATGGGATTTTCCCAATGTCCAAAGCTTGTAGAACCTCACAACAATAACTATGAAAGAATTTTGTGGGCAGACCGTGGGATGCGATACAAATTGGGGCAAACAGTCCAGATGTAAGCACAAGATTTTAATGTAATTATAAAAATGTGGCTTGTTCAATCTCCAACAAGCTCATATACACTTATAAAAAGGAAAGAAAATGGTTCAATACAGAACCATAAACACTCTAAGATCCCTTAGCATGGGTTCCTTGCATCAGCCTGATGAAGAATGTGCTGGAGATGGCTCTAGAGGGAACCTTCTGGAGATCTATAAAGCACCAAAAAGGCTTGCCCTATTGTTGCAAGCACTCGTTCTGGCGCTCTATTGAAAGCGTTTCAAAAATGTTCTCTATAGAACCATCTCCAACACATGCTCTATCAAACTGAAGAACCATTTCACCATGGAAAGGACCCTTGAATTGTGCAAAGGGCCCTTTAAGTGTCCATCATTTTATATGGAACCATTTTCTGTACTAAAGAACCTTTAAAGAACCATCTTTTTAAAGAGTGTTTTTCATTTTCCTCTTTCCTTCTTGGCGTCAGTGTCATACGTGATGTATCTGCTGTGAGAAAAGCGCCACCAGGCAAGATCTAATAAGCACATCTGAGTTTGAACTGTTTAAACTGAAAATCTCTCTTTAATGGCCTTTTTATATGATGCATTTAAATTCCTTAATCAAAGCTGTTTTATTATTTATGTAAGTGCTGCTGAAGTTGGCTACAACTTTACAGCTGCACAAACTTTTAGATTTAGATGAAATACTAGCTATTACAATGGATGCCTAATTACAGAGACCCACACTGGCTTGAAAATGTCACCACTAAAGTAGCTCTGCTGCATCACAAGGAAAGTGCTAAAACGCAAAAACGGATTAATACATTATGATCAAAGTTTATAGTTTGCTTTGCTTACACAAAAGACACAAATTGTGCTTACTTTGTATAAATCTATCTATCTGTCCATCTATGGCCAGATCCATAAATATTTGGCTGCCTACAAAGTTATTGCTAATTTAGCGGTCTATCATAGTAAATTGCAGTTGATATTAAGTCATTAATAAGAAAAAAAGTTCATTTCCATCCAAATCAGCGGTGTAGGAATTGCAACCATTTGAAAAAAATACAAAAAAAAAAAAAAAACATAACAGCAAAAACATTAGATGCACCAAATCAACTACTTGGCACATTCTTAAAAAGAATGGATCACAGAATTATTTCCTTGGTGAAGAAAAACCTCTTCACAACAACAAGATGTAAATAGGTGGTAAGAAAAACAAAACAAAACAAAACAAAAAACATTAGAATTTGACAAAAAAAGAAAAAAAAGAAAAACATTTTATTGTCAATTGAGGCAAAGATGATCTTATTGGAATTATGATACAAGGAGAGTAAATAAAATGGAAGGAATGCGTATTACCTCATCTGTACAGCATGGTGGAGGTAGTGTTACAGTGTGAGCATGTATGGCTGCCAGTGGAGCTGGTTCCCTTGTATTTATGGATGATATGACTGCTGATATGATGATATGACTGACAAAGCTGAAGAGGATGAATTCTGAGGTGTACAGGGCTATGTTATCTGCTCGGATTCAGCCAAATGTTTCAAAGTGCAGAAGGACAATGACCTGAAGCATTCCCGCGAAAGCGCCCCAGAGTTTTTTTTGTTCTTTTTTCTGCAATAGCAAGGTCAGTTACCTCACTCTAATCCAAATTAGCATGAATTTCACTCACTGTGGGCAAAACTGAAGGTAAAATGCCTCAATAATAAGCAGGAACTGAATACAGCTGCAGTAAAGGCCTAGTAGACCCAACATCTGGTGATGCCTATGGGTTCCAGACTTCAGGTATTTACATTTAGAGCATTTGGCAGATGCTCTTATCCAGAATGACTTACAATTTGATCATTTTATACAGGAAGGCCAAGGTGGTGTTAGGAGTGTTGCCCAAGGATTCTTATTGTTATAGGGTGCTTACCCTGATGGGGATTGAACCCCAGTCTACTACAAAGGTGTTAACTACTACACTATACCAAAGTATTCAAAATGACAATTTAGTTTATGATTGTTAGTCTGTCTGGTCAATTTTGAGGCTCTAAAAATGGGGTTTTTGTATGAAAATAGTAGTAATTTTTATATTGTTTATCCAATTTAGACGTAAATACCCTCAAATTTAAGCCGTGCTTTGAGATCATATTAACTGTTTAATATTAACTCCTACATGCATGAGAAACAGCTAAAATAATGACTTTGTTGACACCATAATATCTATAGACCTGACTGTATGCATTTGAGCAAAGTCACCATGGTTTAATGACTCTAAAAGACTCTAAAAAAGTCCCTTCAGTAGAGCGCACACTTTGTTTGTAACCAATTCAATGTTTGTCACTTACTTATTGTTTCTGACAAAAGCAAGACAGAGTCACTGTATATTTTTTATAAATCATATTTGATTTGCTTAGCAAGCTCAATAATACTGCCCTGTAAATATTCGTTTTTCTTGGCTAAATCAAATCTTTATCCTGCTGAGATTCTTCAGCTCACACTACCAGTTTGGAAGCAAGGGAAAAGAAGTCTTTTTGTGATCATTTCCAGTGTGTTCCTGGCAGGCCTGACTTTGGCACTGGACATGAAGTAACACCATATGAAGATAATCCTCCAATTTGGCTTCCAAATCTAAGCTAAAAATGCACAGGAGCCATGTTATTTTAAGTGTGCCAAAAGATGAGACACTTCAAAATAATGCTGAGGCAGTAAATCATCTTATTTCCTTAATATTACTATTAGCACTGATGAATCCACTCATATCTTATTCCATCTGGTTAATATGTACAGCAAAATATCTACACCAGATAAACGGTTTTAGCACAATTTAGTGTGATTAATTTAAAAAATCAACTCTGACGCTTTATTACATTTCTTGCAGATGTTCATTTGACATTATTTATTATATTGTCCTTAATGGGGATAACACTGCATGTCCATGTTATGGCTGAAATTTGCCTGCCAGTTTATATTTCACTAATTTGATGGTTTGGTTCATTAGGATTAAGAGCAAATAATTGAGCTTCAAATTTAAAGGCTTTGGAAGTGACATTTCTCATGGCTCAGTGGGCATTTTGGACCCTGGTAATATACTCAAGTGTAATTGATTAGAGCTTTAACAAAACTCACGCCATTCCAGTCCCAGAGGTGTATTAAACTTACATCAACTGGCTTTTAAGTTGTAAATAAATCACATTAGGCCCAGAATAGCAATAAAAGCTTAGTAGTGCAGAGTCGTGCTTTAGGGTTTCAAGGCTTTGGAAGCTGTTCTCATTGGGTAAATACACCAAATGATGTACCAGTCAGCTGGATATCTGTATTCACTCTTTTAATAAAAAAGGCATAAAAGGGTCTTTATCATTTGATTGAAGAAATACATTGTGCTTACATAAAGACCCTTCCAATGGATTGTTATGCCAAATGCCAAAAAGGGTGATTCTGTAAAGTGATATCATGAAATAAAATAAAAAATTAAAAAAAAAAAAAAAAAAAAAACTCTGATGGTTCTCTAAAAGCCTTTCAATGGATGGTTCTTTACCTGCAGAACCCTGGAATTTATTTTTTTTTGGTTCAATTAAAATTACAATTATAATGTATTTATATGAGACAGTCACAAGTGCCATATTCTGTTATTTTATGGAGACACTGGGCTACATGCTAACAGAAATTCCATATATACATATACATACATATACAGATATATGGCTAATTTTTTATCTAAAATTTAGAATTTTTCCTAAAATCTACAAAATGCTGTAATCTCTTATAAGTGGCATTTTAGAATTGTTAGTCTGGACTGTTTGTGAGGTGAAAGTGCACTCGTTTTGATGGTGATTCTATCTATTGTTTTTTTCTTGATTTTCTGTTCTCTACGATTCGTGCTGAGAGCTAAACCTCTGATGCACAGCAAGACAGGCTTTATTTCTAACTACAAATTGAGCTGCACATTTAATATCAAATATTTTTAATATTCAAAATCAATGTAAATTGAAAGACAGGGCTAAATATTATTAACATAATAATAATATTTGCCACATTTATTGTTATTTATATGTTAAAATGTGTTTTAGGGCCTGTTTGTGTGATTTTGAGAGAAAGAGCGTAAGTGCACTTAGTGTAGTGGATTGGCACGAGGCCCCTCTCCATGCTCTTAGTCCTGACACAGGCACTAACCACATTGCTAACAACGAGCCACACTTTTATAAGTGTGACTACATTTTGAGTCATTTTTAGCTGTAAATTTCTGATTATCAGCTCTGAACTGATAATCTAAAGAGAGTCTGAATCAATCAGAGGGCTGTTTGAGACACAAGGGAAGGTTTCAGATTTGTGCATGCGAATTCAGCCGTATAAATGGGGCATTTAAATGGATGTAAATGCAGAATCTGAACAGTGGTTTTCTGAACTGGATTATTGACTGAATCATCGCTGAAATCTCCACAAAGTCGGTCTGGACACATCACGTTAGTCCTATTGGTCAGCATCACTGTTTACATCTCTCTCTTTTTTTTTTACCAATAGTACTTCTGCATTTAATGTACTGTACTGCAATTCATCATGCACATTTCTGTCTATATACCTGATACACTTGAATATCTGACTTTGCATTAACTGTCTATACGTTCAATACGCCTGCTATAACTTTGCCTATGCACACTTTGTCTATGTTCGACACTTGTACCTACTGATTATACAAATTTTGTCTTGTCTTTTACTGTCTTTTGTCTTTGCATTGTCTACTATGCACCTTTTATTACTGCACTGGAAAAGTAGCCCGATAGTGTTTCGTTATACTGTACTACCCTGTATTGTATAATGACAATAAAGTTGAATTGAATTGAATTGAATTGAATGATGTGTGAATTGGGTGGCTGTTTCAAAGAATTACTTTTAGAAAGAAGGTGTCAGTGTGACGAACATTTTATTAAAATTAAAATAAGCATAAAAGCTCCAGAAATGGCTCTTTGGAGAGATGCCATAGAAGAACCACTCTCAGTTCCCAATGATCCTTTCAGTGGATGATACTTCAGAGAATTACTTTTGTAAAAGAGAGATATACATATGAAGAACCATTTAAAAGCCTATCATCAAATAATCTTAAAGGTTCTTTAGAGCAAAGTGATAGAAGAACCACTTCGGGTTCCCTAAGAATCGTTCAGTGGATGGTTCTTCCAACAATTGCTGTTGTAAAAAAGATGTTTAAGTGCAAAGTTCAGAGACCCGTTCTTACAATGATTCATCCAAGCCAGGGACCACTTACAACCCTTCCTTTTGAAGAGTGTGGTTGTTACAAACTTGAGAATACTGAGAGTTCTCCACGGTCAGAAATTGAAACCATGCAGGTGATATGCTTCACTTAGTGTTGCATTTTTGAAGCTCTGGCTGATGACGGGATGAGATTTTAGCGTTTAAAATTTGAAAAGAAAAAGTCGCATCATCAATGTGTATCTTTGCTGTCATACGAATTTATCCTGTCTGCTTTTAGACAGGTTTATAGCAAAGGAATAACTTTTAAAGCATATATTGAGTCCTCTTAGGTTTCAAAAATGGCACCAAAACACTGACATATCGTCATTATTAGTCCTAAACAGTGAAGAGCCCAGATGGTTTCCTGTTTCTTGTTAAAGTTCTTATTAAAATTTTTTCTTGTGACAATTTCGAGTATAATTGAGAATTATATTTTGACAGCACTTCTCCTGCGAATCAGAAACATGCTTAGAGAAAGCGCTTGTCAACAAGAGTGTGATGAATCCATGTCAGTTCTCTCATGAGTCAGTATGAAGCCTTGATAATGTATTGCGTCAGGCATTTGCAGGAATTTGAACACATTATGCTGTTATATGGTACTTACAGTGGTGCATAATAGTAGATAAAGAGAACCAAAATAAGCAAAAGGGACAAATTATTAGACTTGGTCATTTATTTACTGAGGATCCTGAGTGGCAAAAGTATGTGAACCTTTGCTTTCAGTATTTGGTGTGACCCCCTTGTGCATCGGTAACTGTTGATACAAAACAGCCTCAACTCTGTAATGTTGTTGGGTTTCCTCTCATAAACTGCTGTTTCAGGTCCTTCCACAATGCTTCTATAAGAATAAGGTCAGGACTTTGACCTGGCCATTAAAAAACATTAACTTTATTCTTCTTTAACTGTTCTTTAGTAGAACACTCGTGTCTTAGGGTCAATGTCTTGCTGAATGACCCACGTTCTCCTGCGTATCAGCTCATGGACAAATGTCCTAATATTTTCCTTTTGAATTCACTGGAATAATTCAGAGTTCATTGTTCCATTAGTAAGAGCAAGCCATCTTCCAGATGCAGAAAAAAATGCCAAACCATGATACTACCACCACCATGTTTCACAGATGGGTTAAGGAAGGTTATGCTGGAATGCAGTGTTTTCCATTCTCCAAACATAATGCATCTCATTTAAACCAAAAATATCTATTTTGGTCTCATCCATCCACAAAACACTGTTGCAAAGCCTTCTTGTCTATGTAATCTTTAGCAAACTGCGGATGGGCCGCAATGTTCTTTTTGGAGAGCAGTGGATTTCTCATTGCAACCCTGCCATGCACATCATGGTTGCTCAGTGTTGACCCGATGGTGGACTTATGAATATTAACATTAGTCACTTTGAGACAGGCCTTTAGTTGCTTAGAAGTTTCCCTGGGTTCCTTTGTGACCCCACAGATTATTAAATGCCTAACACTTGGTATGATCTTTGTTGGTCAACCACTCCTGAGGAGTTTAAGAATCGTCTTGAATTTCTTCCATTTGTACACTTATGGACTGTGGATTGGTCCATTGGAATCCAATCTCTTTACAGATGGTTTTGTGACCTTTTCCAGCCCGATGAGCCTCAGCAACTCTTCTTCTGAGGTCCTCAGAATCACCTTTGTTTGTGCCATGATACGCTTCAACAAAAATGTGCTGTGAAGATCCGACTGAGACAGATCCCTGTTCTTTAATTAAAACAGGGTGGTCACTCACATCTGATAACCCATTGATTAAAAACACCTGCCTCTCATTTCACCTTCAAATGATCTGCTTATCCTAAAGGTTTACATACTTTTGCCACTCACAGATATGAAGTATTGGATCATGTTCCTCCATAAATAAATGACCGCGTCTAATATTTCTATCTCATTTGTTTAATTTGGTTCTCTTTATATACTAATAGGACTTCTCGTAAAGTTTGAAGTCCAATTTGTGCAGAAATATAGAAAATTCTAAAGGGTTCACATACTTTCGAGCTCCACTGTACATAACGCTTTTTAGCAAAACCAATGTGGAGCTAGTCATTACAGACACATGAGTGTTTCCGCATGACCTGAGTGATTAAATGGCCGTTTACTGCATGTAGGCACGTGTGGCTGTGCTGGGGAAATTGAGCAGTTAGCAAAGCTCAGGCATCTCCTATAGTCTTCCTCCCTGTCTCTGTCTGTCTCCAGCTGATAACATTGATGAGCCTTTACCTTTCAGCCTGCCAGCCGAAGCAGCGTGCCAGAGAAGACAATGGGGAGAGGAGTAGCAAGAGAATGGCAGGCGGAACGAGAGAGAAGGCAGAGGACGACACATGAATGACATACTGACCTTCCCTTGCTGAAGATAAAATCGCCCACGATCCATTGGCAGATCATGGCAGATAAGCTGGTTGCCACAATGAGCGGCATTTCCCAGAAGCAAATGTCAATTTTTCCATTACTTGCAAGATGAAAATTAAACACATTTTTTATCTGCCGCCCTTTGAACAGTTTAATAGGTATATCTACATTTTATATACACTTATCAGCCAATTTAGCAGGTTTACTTTGTAAGTTTAAATTACTACTGCAGCACAGCTGCTGTTGCTGTGTACAGTTTGCCACCTTCTGAGCAAGGGTGCTGTGGTGGTCTTTTTCCATTGATGGACAGGATACATGGGGTTGATGTACTGGGTAGCAAATAAAAGTCAGTAATTAGGGCCTCAAGAATAGATGACTGTAGGTATGGCTTTGGCATTGCTGCACATTAACTTCAAGTCACTATAGAGGTACATCAAATTCATTAAGCAGTGGGTTTTTAATGAAGTGTTTCACAGTCTTTGCTCATAATGTACTACACTGTTAGAAAGGAAGGTTCTGTGCAGGTGAATTTTTCTTTCATCAAGGTACAAACAATGTTAATGTTCCCTCTAAGGTACATGTGATGTGGAGCGAGGAGGTGGACGCATGTGCGGGCAAATCCAGGGTCGTAGTCAAAACAGTCCAAGTTCAGGAAGCCAACACGGAGAGATTGGGGTTCAGACATGACAAGAAACACAAATAGCAAACAGATTCAAACACAATACAGCGGACAAAGACCGATACATGAAACAAAGACCGGAGAGCACTAAAGGCCAAACACAGGGACAATGAGGGTCAGGTGCAGACAATCAGGGGCGGAGTTACAAAACAAGGGGTTGGACTAGGACCACAACAAAAACGCACATGGACAGGACTGGGAGGGGCCAACCGTGACAGTACAACAGTCCAATTGTGTACCTTAAGTATTTTTTCCAGGTGAAAAGTACATATTTATGTTTGTTTTTTTTTATGAACTAATGTTTTAAAACAGAACAATAAAATTAACTTATTTTGGCTTTTGGTACAATTATGTTCCCTGGCTAAAGGTACTGAGATGTACCCTTGAGGGAACCACCCAGAGACAGTTTTGTACCTTTATTTCTAAGTGTAAGGGGCAAATTTACTAACGACTTCTGCTGTTGCATTAAAAGTGGTTAAAAAAAGAGTTTAAAAAATATTTTTGGGCTCCCAAGACCTGTCAGGAGACTGACAGTTCTCTGGTGTTGCTATAGCCATCCGTGGCTGGGAGTCTAAGACAGCACAATTGGCCTCGCTCTCTCTGGGTGGGTGGGCGGATAGGATGCCTCCTCCTCCTCCCCTCCCCCATCACTCAACGTGATGGTGGTCAGCACAGGCGTCTGTTAGCTGACACAACAGAACTGGCGATTGTCACTTTCCCTTTGAGCGCATTCAGCTATCCAGCGATGTTGCATGAGTGGCATTTTGAAAAGATGCAGAGGCGCTTCGTAGGTCTCTGAAGCAGGAACCCAGTGTTAGCCTTTGCCCTCCTAGTGTTAGTATCATGTGATGGTGGAAGTCCTACCTAGCGGGTGGAACTGGCGACGACTAAATTGGGGAGAAAATTTTAAACAGCTGCATTTTAACACATAAAATATGTAAAACACATTTAATAAACAGAAATTGTGGATTACAATTAGTTACACAAAGTGTTGTCTCTGTAGAGAATGTGTTAACTTGATTTCACTTAGAAAATCGTTAGAACATAATTTGACAGGGAGTGTTTGTGTATGACTGTATATGTTTTTATTTCTTTTTCGTGTCTTTCTATTGCCTCTTCAGTGTTTAACCCAAGTCAGCATCCATTGCTAAGTCCACCTATTTAACCAATAAACTAACATCTCAGCATATTCATATACAAGTACACCAATAAATGAAGCAGAAGAGAGAAAGATAGGTCGAAAACCAGAAGACACACCTGCAGAAGAACAGCATGCAGCACTGGCGTGTTAACAGCACAATGTGCCCTTGTGTTAACGATGAGGTGCTGTGTGCGTGGGGGAAAAAAGTGAGAGAGAGAGAGCAGATGCCGAAATCTAATTGACCTTGAAACTGTCACAGCCACCTCACTGAGAGAAAAAGACTTAAAGCTGACGATTACCACCTTTACCCATTCACTACAAACTCTGCACACAAACTGATATGCAGGCATCCACGCACAATTTAACACTAATAGCACGAACGGTCAAAAACAAACTGCGGCCTACATGCAATCAATTAGCGATAGATTTTAACTCGAGAGTGGAAAGAGAATCTAGTGAGCCGACCACAGGTCTACAGAGCCTTTGACTGGTCAGAGGACAGCTGGGTCTGACAGGCAGGGTCGAAGTGTAAGTGTTTGTGTGTGAGCAGGCCAGCTGCTGCCACCTGTCTCCCTGCACAGAGGTGACACCATGACATCCCCCCCTCCCCCTTGCCCTAACAAATAACAAACACATGCTAATGATTAAAGCAGTCCCCTAATTTAGGAGCACAATTTCTCATTAACGTCCCCAGGAAAGTGGCTGTGATTTGTAAACACACCACACTACTGCTGATTACTGGGGAGCTTGGACTGCCCCTCAGAAAAATTAAGGACACCTTGCTTTCATTAGGAATTAGACTCAGTCCAACTTTATATCAAGTGTCTTTAATAACTGTGTAGTAGATCCAGCTCCAAAACCTCCTGGATTTATACCCCACTGCTGCCTGAGGAGGACCAGGAAGGTCTAAAGGACTCCAACCACCCAAACCACTGTCTGTTCTTGCAGCTGCCGAGCGGGAGCAGGTACAGAAGCATAAAGTCCAGAATCAGCTGGTTCCAAGATTTTCTTCCCCCAATGTCATCAGGTTGCTGAACAGCCAGTAGTTCTGGGCTATCGGTCTATGGACCTGTCACTACACATCCATATCATCATCACGATGATCTCCATGGACAAACCACACTACATCCACACCTCAACAGATTCACTCTGGTCGTAGTGTACCGTCAACCGACTTGAATTGAATTCAGAACCATTAACCAACTGTGTTTGCACACAGAAGATTTAGACCCATATATGTGCACATACACAAACACTAGGGGACAGTGCGCACACTTGTCCACAGCTGTGGGCAGACCTATTTACTGTGCCCGGGCAGCAGTTGGCGGTTAGGTGCCTTGCTTAAGGACACTTCAGTCAAGTATTGTCGGCCAAGGGGATCAACCAGCAACCTTCCGGTCACAAGGCTGGTTCCTTAACCTCCAGCCCACAACTGCCCCCTATAAAACTCCAGCAAATCTATACCTGCACATGTAGATTGACATCTTGCACATCTTCTATCCATATCTTGCATAATCTGGAACATATCACTGCTGTCAGAACAAAACCTTGTATCTCTATTTTTTGCCACTTTTTAGTTTTTGAAGTAATTTGAAAATGCCTGTATCCCTTTACATTGTGGGCAATTTTCATGATGAATGGATCAAAATCTGGTTCCACTGACTTAAATGTAATGCAGTTGTTTTTTTTTTGTTGTTTTTTTTTTGTATTAGATTTTTTTTTCCTCGCCAGCTGACAAATGCAAAAGGAAGCCAGATGCCTACTGTTACTGCTAGGAAGTCAAATATCACATTTGTATTTAATAACCTCTTAATCCGTTTCCACTGGGGGGTTCTCAGTGGTTGTATTATGTATTTGCACAATACTTACTGGGTATCATAATAAGAGAACCCTGACAGACAAAAATGGAAAAATAAAACCAAAACAATGTGTTCTGTGATTCTGTGCTACAGAAAATGATATAACACCATAAATAACAGTTAAACAAATTGCAGTTAGGTTATTACGTGCCAGTAAAGGAAACTCATGTCCATTAAAACCATTTTGAAGAACATTTTGAAAAATGCAGTGTACGTGTTTATTGCCTGCGTGTGGCATAAAGGTCATAAAGCCCGGCAGCAAATCACACCCATGTGGATTGCACAATACAAAGATGTAGCATGCTGGGAAGATTCTTCAGACTAGTAAATAAATAAAT
Source organism: Pygocentrus nattereri (assembly GCF_015220715.1). Classification (NCBI taxonomy): domain Eukaryota; kingdom Metazoa; phylum Chordata; class Actinopteri; order Characiformes; family Serrasalmidae; genus Pygocentrus; species Pygocentrus nattereri. Next base: position 38,867,129 of record NC_051218.1, on the reverse strand, counting down.
AAATAAATAAATACATATAAAAAGCCAGCAAGCAAGCTATAGGCGATAACCCCCATCTGCTACCTCACTTTTCTGGGGGGAGAAAACACAGAACCAGCTCTTTCCAATCCCCCCGGGGAACCTTCTACGCTTGCAGCATCACCAAAATTGCATGGGAAAAATACATACAGGATTTTGTTATTTATATGCTTGCTGCCATTTCCATCACATAAACATAAAATCTGCATGACAATCGCGCTCCTAAACTCTCCCTGTTTATCATCGCGTAGCCAGGAAGCTGCTCCCCAAGCATCGCTGCTGAGTGGTAAACATTTCTCTTAAGGAAATTTTCAGGATGGCGCGTGGTTCTGATTTGAGATGCTGCTTGTTCTTCCTCACCTGCTTGTTGATGGTGCATTTTCACCTTCATCTTCCCCCCAGGTTGCTGTTTGATGGAGGACCACTTCACACCATGCTGCCACCCTGGTCCACGAGCACCCTCGAAGCAGGCCACGTGACGCAGGTACAGACGAAAAAAGTATGAGTATGATTCTCAAGAGAAATTCAAAATGGCAGTCTTTCAAAGGAAATAACGCCAAAACGCTGCAGTCCGGAATTTGTTCTGACTTATGATACTTGCAAGGTTGGATGCACAGCAACGTTAGAGCTTTTGCACACCACAAAATAAATAAATGAATAAACAAACAAATAAATAAATAAATAACACCAACAACATATTTGGTTTATGGCTGCAGGAAAAGGCTCCCCCTTTGTGACTAAGGACATTTTAGGCCTTCAAGGCTTCCTAGGCTGGCTCCCTGTGTGATGCACTGTTGTTGTAGACTGAGACTTGTGTGTGTGTGTGTGTGTGTGTGTTGATTGTGAATGTTGTTATTTTCTTATCTTTTTGTAAAGCATCCTTGGGTTTGAGAAAGGCACTGTATAAATTTAACGTAAACCTGCAGTGAGAATGGTGATGGCAGTAAATCAGTGAGAATAAGTTAGACTAGGAAATGGTGGAACTGTGGAAAAATGAAAATACTGTGGAATATACAATGACTGATACAAGCCATCGTGATCATCTGGAGGGTGGATTAAAATCTGTGGAAAACTGTGTCACTGAATAACAAGCCACTGTATGTAATGAGCCTTGTATTTTAGGATATTCAAGATTTGTATATGATGGGAAATGAGTGTGTGTGCATGTGTGCATGTATGTGTGTGTGTGTATGTGTGTGTGTGTGTGTGCGCATGCGTGTGTGCGTGTGTGTGTTTGCGTGTGTGTGTTTGTATATGTGTGTGTGTGTGTTTGTATGTTTGTGTGTGTGTGTGTGCGTGTGTGTGCGTGTTGGTGTGTGTGTGTGTGTGTGTGTGTGTGTGTGTGTGTGTCTGTTTGTGTTTCCTTTCTGTAAAGTTTATGAGGTTATTTTGAAGCTAATGCCAAAAGTACACTGTAATACTAAAAGCAGGCCAAGCATTAAAAATTCAGAGAAGTATATCTAGTCCCACACGTTCGCTGTTTGTTAAGTGCTGTTAGGATCATGTTATAGGAGGTGCAGAGTTATTTATAAGGCTCCGTTTATCAGATGCCCTCTCCCACTGTCTCTACTCTGGTCCAATCCATAAACTGTGTTCAGGGAAACCAAATCGCCCTCAAAGAGCAGCTCAGTCTCTGGTTGCTGCAGAAGAAAGCAGGTGTACCAGAAACTGGATTCAGACAGATTAGTCATTTGGAGAGTTATGTAAAGCTATTTTGAAGCTGGAGTGTTTTACATTTTATTTTCAGAGATACTAGAATTTAAGAGTGACATCCATATGTTGAATCCAGCATGAATCTGCAGTGCGTGTTTGACAACAGTAACTGTGGAACAATTTTAATCCTGTATGAATTTGCAGTTTGTGTAGTTTTACAGTCTGATAGTAATAATTATCATTTGTTTTATTTCAGCATGAATTCGCAGTGCATGTTTGACAGTAATAATTGTGAAAGTGATTGGTCTTCTATGCAGTCCCCCTCACATCCATGCAGAAACAATACTTACTAATAGACATGGTCTTGCAGCTTGTTGTTATTGATGTGAACCTCTGTGTTAAAACCAGTCAATCAGGGATTTATGTGGCAATTTGTGATAACTATACAGATATTTTATACCTGCACAATCGGCCAATCAGATTTCACAAATGACACTACAGAATCTTCACTCGTAAAACCGATCCATCTGCGTATAGTTATTCATATGAATGTGGTATAAAATTGATGGTATTTATTCTGAAATTAATAGTAGTATCTATGTAGAACAGTTGGCATATCTTTACATTCATTCTGCACGCGCGGGGGTCTCTGTGTGTCTCTCTGTCTCTGTCGCGCGCTCTCTCTCTCTCTCTCTCCTTCTTTCTCCAAGATAACCAGCTGACATCAAAACAGCGTTTACGCACATCTCTGGTGAAATGTGACAGCATTGCTGCAGGTAAATGAATGGATAAGAGGATATTAACCATGGACAGGGCAAGGGCTGATGGCTGCTCACAGGCCACCTCTGACGGATGTGAGCAATCACAGTCAGGCCCTCTCACTGTTATTTACAGCCCGGAGCATGTGTGCTCCTATGTGCTACCATTCCAAAGTTGATAAAGTATGGCCATCACTTTCCATAAGAATCATTTTTATTTTCTGCACACTTTTAAAAAGGATGGTCTCAAAATGTATTTTGTTTAAAGTGGTGCCGTAGTAGAACCACGTTAGGCCTCCTTAAAGAGCCTTTAAATGGATGGAACAGGTTTTAAATTTAAACGTCTATGCAAACAGAAGCCAACTCCATTTAGAACCAACAATGGTAACACTTTACATTAAGAGTTGCTTAATGTGGAGAAGTATGTATGGATAAGTATGTGCTAATAGGTAATTAATTACTCATTATTTATATATTGATTAACTGGTTATAAAACAATAGCTACTGATTAACTACTTAGTAACTAATAATTAAGTAACTGGTAACTGACAGTTTAGTCTGTTCTTAGTTCACAGCTTAATTACGCATTAGCTGTGGACTAACTGCGGCTTATTAAGTTGAAAATGAACTGATAAGTGTGTCTACTCATATTAAAAAGTAACACCAAAACCAAAAAGTACTTATGTGTTAATCCTGTTAATTATCTGTTAATTAATCTACTGATTTAATGTAAGAATTAATGGCCATTTTGTGTACTTCATAGTAAAGTGATTGTTTTCATTACTAAGGATACTGTGAACTCAGTAAACCAGTTAAGCCTATTCGTAACTTCTCTCTGCTTGTTTTTGTGTCAGCAGCTGAATATGTGAAGGTGAAGGAAAATGTCCAGTAAAGACCAAGGACTGATAGACTACTAGGAGAGTAATGTAATAATAGACATAATAATAATATATTAATTTACAGATAATTAAAGGGATTAACACTTAAGTACTTATTAGTTCCCATGTCACTTATTCAAATAATTAAACACATCTATCATCATCAGTTAATAAGCAGCAGTTAGTAACATTCAATGAGTAATCAAGCTGTTCACTAATGACTAACTAAAGTATCAGTTAATAGCATACACACTTAGTACTTACCAAGTATTTAATCAGTAACTAATGCTTAATGACCAGTTAATATATATATATTGTAATGCATTCAGTATTGTAATATATAAGTATTGTAATATGTATTTGGGTAGTTATTTATATGTAATTATCAATTAATTTGAGACCCTTAATGTAAAGTCTTGTTAAACCTTGTTTAACTGCACTTCATTTTACGCCTGAAGCCGTTTTCTAACGGGCCTTACCACGTGTTTTATGATAAATAATACACGTTAATTAAGCCTTTAAAAATGGATCTGTGCCAAACTTTGATTGCCACTTTTGAAATTTGAGCCATTTTAGATAGAAGTTCTGGACACCAAACAGGAAAATCCAAGCACTGTGTATCGTCATGGATCAGATAAAATCCCTTTACGAGGCATTTTCTCCAGCCTTCAACAGAATTAACACTTCTTTTCATTTAGGCCAGTGCAGCGGGAATGATGCAATTCATCATGTCGGATATTTAGAGAGCGCACAAGAGACTCGAGTCAATTTGTCAACCCTTAACTGAAGCTACCAGAAGAATGGAGGCCCAGCTTAATGCCAGCACAAGCAAGGGACCTTCGGTGGATAATGAAAGAAAAACAGTGAAGCGCAAATGACTTAATATATGGCTGATTGTGCAGGTACGCAGGGAATCAGTCATGCAATATTGCATTTGACCGCTTCTTCACTAAGGAAAACGCTCTAAACAAATTATGGCCGTTGGACATGTAATTTCAGGAAAGCGAATTTTCTCATGCTGCACTGCAGCGCTGCTCACGTCCATGCAGTACAGGGGAAAACAATAGCTAACGAGGTTGCAAATCAGAGCGGGTGGACAGCAGGTTTGTAATAAGAGAAGCTAATAACTCTGGAATCACCTCTTTGGCATGACCACTGCACGGCACCTGCCCAGACGATGTCCCTAACACCTGCGGTGTGTGTGTGTGCGCGAATGCGTGTGGGCGCTGTGCCACCGCTGCCAGTCTCCAGATGCAAGGATAATGAGCGAAAGCTAGAATGAGCAAACAGCAGCACATGCTCAGAGAGATTCTTTCTTCATTAACAAGTGTCCACTGGCCACATCACAGCACATTATATTACATTACATCAGTCCGTGTTTATAGATTATATCATTAAAGCTGTTGTAAACACGTCTGCCTGGTTTATTCACATCTCTATAAGAAAGCCTTATATCTCCCATCTAGTTGTTCTGCTGGGAAAGGCATAGCAACACTTTATTTGGATGCTCCACTGTAGTAGATGCTTTGTAGATGCTCAGTCTAACTAACATTGAACTAAATTTCTAATGCAGCTGAAATTGAAGATGTGTGAAAGGCTCAATTAAATCTAACCCTAACCCTAAACCTAAGCCTAACCTCAAGGCAAAACCTAAACCTACTCCTAGACTTATGTCATTGGTAATCAACTGAGTATCACCACACACTTTGCCAATAACATACATATCTGTAGATTGGTGGTTGGTTAATGTAGTGGTTAACACCTTTGCCTTCTATGCTGTAGACTGGGGTTCAATCCCCCACCAGGGCAAGCACCCTACACTATACCAATAAGGGTCCTTGGGCAAGACTCCTAACACCACCTTAGCCTACCTATGTATAATGATCAAATTGTAAGTCGCTCTGGATAAGAGTGTCAGCCAAATGCCGTAAATGTAAATTATCAATAGGGCACCATCCAAATAAAGTGTGATCCAAAGTGAATGGGCAGGACTACCCTGGTGTAAGTACAATGGGTGGATGTATGGTTTTATGCAGAGGTCTGACTAAGATCTTATGAGCCCCAGTGCAAAAAAAAAGAATAAAGTCAATGACAGTGTAATTTGCTTGTTTACTTTGTATAACAGCGTCTCCAGCAAGTTTGTGTTCTCAAGGTATATCACTCTATTCACTAGATTAAATATATATATTAGACTGCCTATTTAGATTTCAGAGGTAGAAATAATGAATACATCATGTTTCAATGCAGTTTTTTTTCTAATATCGTTGTAATATATCATTGCTGTTCAAAGAAAAACATAGATGGATTGATCACTTTATGAATCCCAGAGGGAGAGTCATCTATTACAGCAGCACAAAGTACAGTAAAGAGCAAAACAAGAGAAAAAATATGCCCATACGGTATTATCAAATATTTTGAACAGAAGAAGTAAAGATATACAATAAAATATACTAAAAGAACCACAAAATATAATGTGCAGTACAAAAATAGGCTAGTGAAATCACATGACTATAATGCAGGGGACAATGCTGTGGTGCATGTCATGTCCAGTGAATGAACAGAGTGACTATACAGTAAAGGTAACATATGTTTATAGTTGTGCATGCATTGATATATAAACAAAGTGATTTAATATGCCTTGTGACCCTGAGGGAGAAGCAGCTTGGAAAATATGTATGGATGTATAAACAATGTGACAGCACAATATGTAATATGTATGAATGTATAAACAATGTGACAGCACAATATGTAATATGTATGTATGTATAAACACAGTGACAGCACAATATGAAATATGTATGGATGTATAAACAAAGTGACAGCACAATATGTAATATGTATGGATGTATAAACAAAGTGACACGCAATATGTAATATGTATGTAGGTATAAACAAAGTGACAGCACAATATGTAATATGTATGGATGTATAAACAAAGTGACAGCACAATATGTAATATGTATGTACGTATAAACAAAGTGACAGCACAATATGTAATATGTATGTATGTATAAACAAAGTGACAGCGCAATATGTAATATGTATGAATGTATAAACAAAGTGACAGCGCAATATGTAATATGTATGTATGTATAAACACAGTGACAGCACAATATGAAATATGTATGGATGTATAAACAAAGTGACAGCGCAATATGTAATATGTATGAATGTATAAACAAAGTGACAGCACAATATGTAATATGTATGTATGTATAAACAAAGTGACAGCACAATATGAAATATGTATGGATGTATAAACAAAGTGACAGCACAATATGTAATATGTATGAATGTATAAACAATGTGACAGCACAATATGTAATATGTTTGTATGTATAAACACAGTGACAGCACAATATGAAATATGTATGGATGTATAAACAAAGTGACAGCGCAATATGAAATATGTATGGATGTATAAACAAAGTGACAGCACAATATGTAATATGTATGAATGTATAAACAAAGTGACAGCACAATATGTAATATGTATGTATGTATAAACACAGTGACAGCACAATATGAAATATGTATGGATGTATAAACAAAGTGACAGCACAATATGTAATATGTATGAATGTATAAACAAAGTGACAGCACAATATGTAATATGTATGTATGTATAAACACAGTGACAGCACAATATGAAATATGTATGGATGTATAAACAAAGTGACAGCGCAATATGTAATATGTATGAATGTATAAACAAAGTGACAGCACAATATGTAATATGTATGTATGTATAAACACAGTGACAGCACAATATGAAATATGTATGGATGTATAAACAAAGTGACAGCGCAATATGTAATATGTATGAATGTATAAACAAAGTGACAGCACAATATGTAATATGTATGTATGTATAAACAAAGTGACAGCACAATATGTAATATGTATGGATGTATAAACAAAGTGACAGCACAATATGAAATATGTATGGATGTATAAACAAAGTGACAGCGCAATATGTAATATGTATGGATGTATAAACAAAGTGACAGCACAATATGTAATATGTATGAATGTATAAACAAAGTGACAGCACAATATGTAATATGTATGGATGTATAAACAAAGTGACAGCACAATATGAAATATGTATGGATGTATAAACAAAGTGACAGCACAATATGTGATATGTATATATGTATAAACAAAGTGATAACGTAAACTAAAATGTATTGATGTATAAACAAAGTGGCATTGTGTAATATTTATGGATGTACAATAGAGATCACTTATATTCTGTAATCTTAAAGGCAATTTAAGAAAAACAGCCTGTTTAAAGGAATAAAGCGGCAAAGAAAAGCTGGAACACTTCATTATGACTGTCTATGGTACATACACTCACACAGACATTACAAGATGGTCTCTTAAATAGATAAATAAATAAATAAATAAATAAATAAATAAATAAATAAATAAATAAACACTCTTCATCAATGTATTGTGGAATTCTTTTCCATTATTTGGGATTTCCATGTGTGTTCCTTTAAGAACATTGTCAGTAAGTTTTTACCTGTACTAGTCCAGCTACAGTGAAATGCTCATACAATGAACAGGACAGCTAACATTTTCAAATGGTGTAGATAAATGAGAACATGGAGTTACAAGGCTTCGATGACAGCTATGTTATGTAAAAAGCGTTAAATGGTACAGGAATGTATATGAAATATGAAGGTTCCCCGTTTCATCTGTTCAGCACTATAAACTATTCATTTAACTGTATTTTATCCCTTGAGTATGAGCATGCTTTTGTGGTTAAGTGTGTGTGTGTGTGTGTGTGTGTGTGTGTGTGTGTGTGTGTGTGTGTGTGTGTGTGTTTTGAGATATCAGGCCTGTGTGAGCGTTTGGTCTGCTATCTCCCTCCATTCAGCTAATTAGGAAATTATTTGAATTTGTGGAGTCTCAGCGGGGAGCTTGGCTAAATTCCTCAAAGAGATAAGAAGCTGATATAAATCTCCCTCTTCCTCGCTCACTCTGGCTTCTCCGGCTCACAACAATTCTCTCAAGACGCCGTCAAATACTTTCCCCATTTCACACAGCCTTTATTCTGTTGGTCTCAATGAAGCATCCATCCGAACATCACAGAAAATCACAGGAAGTCATTCAGGTGTTGCACTCAAATCAACGCATTTTACGATCGGTCCAGCAATGCATCAAGAGGTGTTGGGATAAAGCTCACATGAGCGGTGACAAAGAGCAATTAGCAAGCTTGTCACTCACAGGACTTGATGTGGAACATTTAATTTGGTATCAGCGAGCACCATCTATCATATTTAAGTCTGATATCTCTACTGCGCTCTAACTCATTTGAGATAAACTCTCATTAATTGCTCCCACTGTTAAGTGCCTCACATCATTGGTGGCAGCACAGCATCTGCATGCTAAATTGCTTCAGATTGAAGTCATGATAAAGAATCGGTGAAGCTTGGCTAATAGTGCTTTTGCGCTTGAGATGTCAACATCGCCTTCATTTCATCCTGTATGGGCCGCTTATTTTAATGCAGCGAGGAGAGTGAATGTCTAAGACGACCTCTCTCAGGAGATACTCATTGGTTTCTGTATAAGAAATGGAAATGAAGGAAGCCAAATTGGTACAAAGCCAATCAACATCAAACCAATTTTAAAGCTAAATTGCATTTAAATGGTCTGTGTTAAATAGATTGTCCTCTCTCTGGTCATTGTGTCAAACAAGCATGTAATCATCGGGTGAAGACCGGATACAGCGCACAGCGTGGAGAGCTCAAATTCAGTGCTACTGAAACCGTCAACCACAAATAAGCACTTAGTCTTCCAGTTCACCGAAGAAGTCATCATATTTGAAAATAAAATAGCCAAGTTGATAGCAAACCCTGTGCTAGAGATAATTATAGATATGTTCTATGATTACAAATTGGGTGAATGAAGATTTCTTAGAAGCTATTATTAGTGCTGGTAAGTGACCATAAAAGAGAATATTATATGTTTACAGCACAATATACTTCATAATTCACTACCGTTACCAAATTGTGACTTTCCACAGAGCAGTACAGTATTCCACAGAATGCTTACAAATCCATCATCACACGTTTTGTACACATTGTCATTATTGTACCATGCCTTAGCAGCTATGCTCAGCTTGGGTACCCTTTCTTCCAGACTACTTAGCATACCAAACCTCAGGGGTGCCAATACCTTTGTGGCTTGAGATCTGCTTGTCCAGTGGATAGGTCACTGTTACAACGTTTTCTTTCTCTTTTCTCCCCCAACTAGATCAGGTGCAGCTGCACGCATAGTGGACTATTGTGAATCTTGGATGCTGGGTTGTGCTTCTTTCTCCACCAATCTGAATGGCTGATTCCTGCTGTGGGACGGGCCTTGGCGGATAAAAGGATTCACCTGTGCCCAGTAATGAAGAGAGCATTTAGCATGTTTGAGACTCCTGGCGTAAAACGGTCCTAGTTTAATTGTGAAGACGTAGCCAGTCTCTTTCTAGCTCTCTCTCTCTCTCTCTCTCTCTCTCTCTCTCTCTCTCTCTTTTTCTCCCCTTTCCAGCATGAGGTGTGGACAGGCAAGTTGGGCGCGCTTATATTTATTATTTATTATTTATTTGTTTAGACACATTAGGCAAGGGGCGGGTGCCACCTGCTGTATTTTGGGACAGGATTAGATTTACAGTTAGGCAGGTTAGATTCATTTCCTTGGTTTATTTCTTTGGCACCATCCATCGTCCACCCTTGTGGTTGGTTGGGCTTCATTAGTTAATGCTTTGTATATTGAACGGTTAGTCATTCTTTATCGTGAAGACAGATCAGACAGACAGATCACATAACATAACCTGGGTAAAGCAATCAAATATAAGTCACTCTGGATAAGAGTGTCAACCAAATGCCATTAATGTAAATATTTACATAAATGTAAATAATAAGTGTGAATTTTATATCATTGGAAGACTGCCTTAGCAGCTATGCTCAGTTCATATACTCTTTCTTTCAGACTTCTTAGCTTACCAAACCCCAGGGGTACCTATACCTTTGTGGCTTGAGATCTACTTTTCCAGTGGATAGGTCATCATTCATTTTTAAAAGCTTTAAAACTTTGTAAAATGCATTTCTGTGGCCTATATTGATATTCAACGTGATGGCTACTTGGCAAATAGTCCCCCTGCTCTGCATAGAAGCAGTAAGTTTTTTGTTTTCTTTGTGAAGGTCTTGCCCTCATTTTCTGAACGAGTCAGTGTAGGTCACAAAGTGAAAGCGCAAAAATGGCACTACGCGAACTGGCTACTGAAAAATTCTAACTTTCTAGGTAGCCAGAGATGCAAACTCACAGCACTGCTTTAGACTGGCTGAGGTGTAGCTGTGGTAACAAGTAGTAAGTTGAAGAGACAGTAGCCACATTTCACATCAATCACGCTCACCTGCACGCTGACAGAAGCAGTAAAACAAGCGTTAAAACTTGATAGCCTGTTTGAATGATTTACGATCAAGCCATGTGCACTGTAAGATTGACTGCTCAATAGCCATCAACGTATTGGGCACCACTGCCAAACTAAGACATATGGATGATGCACCAAAATGAAAATCATTGGCTGAAACCAAACTGAGGGCACACGGGACAGAAAATGAAAATCCAAAAATTAAAAAAAAGTCATAGTTGGCAGTTAGGTGAAAGTTTATATAAAATAAGCTTACTAAAATTATTCCAGCATGTAGGCAGTGTGAGCCATGAAATTCAACATATTCAACAACTGATAGCAGTTGGTCATCCAGGGCACTGATTTCTAGTATTTTGAATTCATACTTTATGCATTGCTGTTTGTGATTTTGTATTGATTTCTAAAACTGAAGCTGATGTTAGCAGAGACTTCCATTTCTGCTTCTGTTGCTTTTCTGTATTATTTCTTATTCTTAGGTATTGTACTCCCTCTTGATTCTCAGGCTAAACAGTGATACGAGTGATACCTACAAATCGCTGTTGTCAGAGGAAAACATACTTTGCTTTTAATGTAAGTCAATGGAACCAGACGTTTTTAAGTCATTCTGGTCTATTGTTTCAGTTCATTCATCATGAAATTTACATACAGTGTAAAAGTCAACATGCATTTTGAAATAATGTGAAAACTGGAAAAGAGGTTTTCTTCCAACAATGATATATATACATGGTGGCATGGCGGTGCGGTGGGTAGTGCTGTCACTTCACAGCAAGAAGGGCCTGGGTTCGATTCCCCAGCTGGGCGACCAGGGTTCTTTCTGTGTGGAGTTTGCATGTTCTCCCTGTGTCTGTGTGGGTTTCCTCCAGGTTCTCTGGTTTCCCCACACAGCCCAAAAACATGCAGTTAGGCCAATTGGACATGCTACACTGCTCTTAGTTATGAGTGTGTGTGTGGGATATGTCTGTCTGTCTGCCCTGTGATGTACTGGTGACCTTTGAGGGTGTATCCTGCCTTCCGCATGATGACTGCTGGGATAGGCTCCAGCATTATATATATATATATATATATATATATATATATATATATATATAAATCATCACAGAATCCAAACATGCTGACACAGTTTCAGCTAAATCATCATTACAAAAAAACATAGAATCACTGTGATTCTTCACATAAAACCAAATTTGAATGGTAAATTACAACTGAAGATCTTCCACTTCTGCTTCTGTTTGTGCTTATTATTAACACTAGCATCATGTGTGAAATCATCACCACCACACAACCTCCAGAGAACCCTGCCTACTCTCACGGTTGTGCATTGGGAAACAGACACTGGTACTCAACCAGAAAAACTATGAAAACATTACTAAAATGTATTTATTTCCTAAAGATTATGATTAAAGATGTCCCACACTCATGTAATGTCAGAATATTATAAAGTAAAACTCACTGTATAGTGAGTGGAGCTAGCCTTGTGCCTGTAAAGCTCTTGTTATAATCACAAATGGATAGACAGATCACATCACAGGTGTGAATTTTATAGAAAATTGTATATAAATTTTATATAAAACACTGTTCATACTAAAATGTGATCTTACACTCCCACCAACAGTAGGTGAAAAGAGCCACAGCGAACTGGAGTGCACTGTCTTTAATAAAAAATGTACAAGGTTACTGCAGTACAGTGCAAAATGATTTCTCAAGCCTTTGTTATTTCAAGGACAGTATAATCGACAGTCATTATTTAAGTAAGTGGAAAACATAAAAAGTATTCAAAGAAAATGAAAACTTCACGTTTTCCTCATCCATGTGCATCAACCTTGCATTTGTTTTTGTTTTTTTGTTTGTTTGTTTTTTCATTGAACTCATGTTTATCATTTGCTGCTGATTTCCTTAATCAGAGTTGTATAAAAGGGGCCTGATATTGTGGGTTGCCAAGTTTGTGTCAGTTTGACAACTGTTCTACAATCACTCCATGCTAACTGTGTGCTAAGAGAATCTAAACACACACTTAAACACAAATTTGATAAGAATAAATAGCCATCTGAGCTTATGACAAGGACCATCTGTCATGTCTGTAGAAATGATTGGAGATGAGAAGATCTAAAAGTATTTCAGAAACAAGGAAATGACCATATGCTCTTTAGATAAATGTCAGAATAAAATATTGAGTTCAAGCACTTTTCAGTTTTCATGAAGTTGTGTTTCGCTCATTTAGCAGTCAAAATACAAATATTGCTACATTTATTCTACAAGCAAGCCAACGCTCCTACACACAAAAGTGATTATGCAAGTAAGTAAGGCTCAATCCCACTTCACCCCTTGCCCCTAAAACTTAGCCCTACCTCTTAAATTTGCATGTTCATTTCTTAGGGTAGGGTGTACCTATTTGTGTTGAGACAGAGGGGAGGACGAAGTGTTGGGGCTACATGGTTTTTCAGAGGCTCACTCCAAATGGAGTGTTATGGGAAAAACGGAAAAACAAGCAAGATGGCTGTGAGCGACCAAATTAACCCACAAATGTGAGAATTATCTCATTTAAATCAGTACAAAAATCATTGTATTATGATCTTTTTCTTCCCACCATGCATAAAAAATGGCTAGAAATGTCTGCATTCTGTTGACTCAGGCATCAGAACTGCTGGAAAATGTGTGTGAAGCTGGCGAATAGCAGACTTCAGCTTCATATCACTGTATTAGTATTAGACGTGGGCAATAATAAATAACCCCCCACCCCAAATTTGAAGCCATTTATACTTGTTTATATTGTAAAGTCCTCACCATCCCATGTGTAATATTAAACAGTACCTCATGTAGAAAACTCCATGTGAAGTTCAGGCAAAATATCCTTACAATGTAAATATCTTTATATTTATAATTCTTTATTTTTGTTATTTTTTTGTGAAGGATAGAGTTTCTATTTGTTATCTTATTTTTATGTTTAGTTCTAATGTACATTGTCTATATAGTTTAAAAAAAAACCTTGTTAAGTACTTAATCACTTGCTTTTTAATTCTCTTCTTGTAACTTCATCTCTTTTTCTTCAGTACGGTGCGGCCTCCTTTTCTGCTGTAACACTTAGAATTTCCCGCTGTGGGACTAATAAAGCACTATCGCTTATCTTATCTTATATGTTTCCCTAAACTGAACTGAAGCCCAGCAGTGAGGAGCTGAACTTCACCCTCCTCTGTTATCACTGCAGACTGGCAGAGCAACGCTAGTCGCCTGACAATGAAGCAATGTCTTTTTTTTTTTTCAAGTTTGCTTCGTTTCATAGGGGAAGATTTCAACCACAACTGCTTGTTCATACAGTTCATACAGGCAAGGCGACCCTCAAAAATAAAGGATAGGGACAAACATCAGAAATGGGACTGGGCCTAAGTCTACGATTAAATTTCAACACGGTTAATTACCAACACCAGTAATCAAGCTGTAGCCTGTTATTATCCTCGCTGGTTTGCGTGCGGTATTTTGGTGAAGTTGCTATTCTTTTAACAATGTCAGTTCCAATATGATCTAGTGTGAGCTTGTATATAGCACTATTTATTTTCACTCCTTAACAATCCAGTGACTAGTGGAGGAAAAATGTACGTTTTGATCAAATGTTTCAGATTTGGAACACTGGAGTTCACTGGAGTTTACCAGAGGATGCTGTCGCAGCAGTTTTATGAAAAACGTCATTAATTTTTGTCAACGACACATCTTTTGATCCCCACAGCTCCTAACATGGGTATAATGATCAATATGTATTAATGTCAGAGTTTCTGCAGATTATTAGTAATTAGGATGGTTAGAATTCATAGACCTCAGAGAAGGTTTATGGATGTAGTGAAGGTGGACATGGAGATGGTTGGTGTGAAAGTAGAGGAGGCAGTGGATAGGGCAAGATGGAGGCAGATGATCCGCTGTGGCGACCCCTAAAGGGAGCAGCCAAAAATAGAAGAAGAAGAAGAAGAAGAAGAATTCAAAATACAATGGTGCTTGAACGTTAATGAACCCTTTAGAAAATTCGGTAACACTTTATTTGAAGGCTACCTACATAAGGGCTTCATAACACATTCATAAGCACTGAATAATGTGTTTATGAAGCACTACTTGAACATTTATTAACATTTCCTGCACTAACTACCTGGCTGCTTTCTTTCATGTCCAGAAAGTGACATTAGTTGCTCTACTCCAGCTGGAAAACATCACAAGATGTTAAGCAGTTGAGTGGAATTTTGGACAGTCCAGAATCTTGGTTATATCTCAATGTTACCCATGAAAGACAGCAGTACTTTGGAATACATAAGCCAGAGTGGTAACAAGCATTCATTGAAAAAAGTGTATTTACTTCCTTTCATTTTCTAAGTTAGCGCATCATATTTTATTTTTGAGGGGGTTGCTTACCCTATTTTCTCCCCAGTTTTGTCATGGCAAATTCCACTCTGTGCTTGCTAGGTGTCACAGTGCTATGCATTTACATTTACAGCATTTGGCTGACGCTCTTATCCAGAGCAACTTACAATTTGATCATTTTACACAAGTAGGTGAAGGTGGTGTTAGGAGTCTTGCCCATGGACTCTTATTGGTATAGCGTAGGGTGCTTACCCAGGCAGGGGATTGAAGCCTAGTCTACAGCGTAGAAGGCAGAGGTGTTACCCATTACACTACCCCAACCATTTGGAGTTTTAAGGCCAGCATGTGCTTCCTCTAAGACTTGTAATTCACCACCACATCTTTTTAACTGCTCACATCAGCTAGCATGTCACAATGATGGAGGAGAGGGAGGATCATCCTACCTACTAAAAGAGAGTGAGACAAATTATGCTGTATGGACTCCCAGCCACGGTTGGTTGTGGCATTGCTGGGAATGAGGTTTCCCAGTGACTGGACCAATACTTAGACAGCTGAGATACTCAGCCCCTAAAGCCGTTTTTATTGAATTTCAAATACATTAATAGAATGCAGGACATGGACTACTGTCATGTTACAGTCAGAACTTTCATTGTTCTTTTCTCACAATTTTAAGGGTCTGATTTTAAGTAAAGAAGAAAATATTATGTACGTTATATTGCTGGATCATCTGAGATCTATTTCTGCTGTTAAATGGCTCCCCTGCCTGCCTCTCACCACTCCACAGGACAGTCTGAAAAATGAAAAAGCACAAAACGGCCCTGCTATTCATTCTCATTCCCTTCCCCGCTGCTGCTTTACCCTCGGCTTGCTACAGCATTGAGGTAATTACAATTCACATCTTTTCCAAAAGCTCAAACTGTAAAATTCAATCAGCAGTCAAGCAAGATTTCAATCTCGAGCCCCCATATGTTGAAGCAGCAGAGCACAGGCGATTGATTTAATTGTTAACTGTGCACATTCTGACTGTTCTCATATCCCCCATCTCAAGAATAAGCTACAGTAGATATCCAAAAGTTTGTAGACACCTGCTCAGCAAACATTTCTTCTGAAATCAATGGCGATGATGGCACATTTGCTGCGGTAAACTATTTTGGGCAGGCTTTACACTGGATGTTAGAACATCGCTGTGAGGATTTGATTGCATTTAGCCACAAGAGTGTTTGTGAGGTCAGCTACTGATGTTGGATGGTTAGTTCTCGATCACTCGAATTCATCCCAAAGGTACTGGTTCCACTGCTCCACAGCCCAATGCTGGGGGCTTTGTATCACTCTAGCTGATGCTTGGCATTGATCAGAGTGAGTTTAGGTTCATGGCTGTTTCAGAGCATTACATTCGATTGGCAGTGACTTTCAGTGTAGATTCAACAAGCTGTCTCAGCAATAAGTGCAGCTTAAATAGAAGGCGTGTCCACATACTTTTGGACACATCGTTTATGCATTGTCTGTGAAGTCCCTAAATGTCAAACACTGAGAAATTCCAAGTCTACTCCAGCTCTCAGTAGGGAGATGATGGACTATCAGCAGTTTTCTTGCTCTGTGCCGGGCACCATTTTTTATTGAAGTAATTAAAAGCCCATGTTTTATTCTGGCTGCTCATTATTTTAACAGGAAGTTGAATGATGCAGAGAGAGCCTGACAGTCTGCTCCATTCGTCTTCCAGATGTGAGGAGCTGCTTGCTGGATTAGCTTTTGATAGGCACGACATTGTAATTCCAATGATAAATATATGTGAATGGGTGTGCAAGGCAAAGGGGAAAATTAGGCCGCCCGAATCCGAGCATGTTTGTTCAGTATAGCGTTTCTAGAACTAAGCAGCAGAGGAGTGTCTCTGTTTTAAGATTTGTCTCATATGCATCACCACAACATTAAAGAATGCCTATCAATCGTCTCTGGTTTTCAAAGCTATACAATTATGCAAAATCTGATTACTTTTGAGAGAAAAGAATTCCCACAAGCTGTTCTTATGTTTTATCTTTGATCTTTTTACATGCATCATTGCTGTGTGATCTTATTTTACAATCTGTCCGAACTCTTCAATTACAATGATGCTTACAAAACTACTTAGGTACTGAAGCTCCCCCTTGAGGAAAATCTTAAGTTTTGAGCTACAAGCTACGTCAATGAGAAGCCTCAAAAATAAATCTAAAATGCCAAATGTGTTCATATTGTTTACACACACACACACACACACACACACACACACACACACACACACACACACTAGATAAACCACTTATCCTTCTGGGTCGCAGGGGTGCTGGACCCTATCCCAGAAGTCATTGGCAACATTGCTTTATAGATGTTAAATATTTGTAAATGACAAAAACAAAAGATCAATCTATTTTATCATCATCAAGCATATCAACCTGGTGATGGGAGGCAGTCATGTGACCAGAAGGGGGCAGGGGGTGGGGTGGGCTGGCAAGGTGGGGCAGTCATGTGTCCAGGAAGAGGGAGCAGTCATGTGACCGAAAGGTCACTGGTTCAATTCCCCAAGCTGATGGCACATGATTTAAGTGCCCTTGAGCAAGACACCTAACCCTCAACTGCTCTCCAGGTGCTGTGGATATAGCTGTCCACTGCTCTGGGCAAGTGTGCTCACTGCCCCCTAGTGTGTGTGTTCACTAGTGAGTATGTGCGTGTTTCACTGCACAGATGGGTCAAATGCAGAGGTGAATTTCCCTGTTATGGCATTAATAAAGGGTAACTTAAACAGCGCAAAGACCAACTGGACCTTGTCATAACCAGCCTGCTCAAAAACATAATTAGTGCAGCATTCAACAAATAACAGAAATATGAAACCACAGTACGTACTGCAAAACTTTAGCTGATAGACTGCAACAATGAGGATAATCAAAACACCCAAAGCAGTAAAACACCAGACAAAAAGAAACAAGGCAATGTGAAAATAACACTGCATACAATTATAAAATCCCATTGGTGATACTCACCCAAACTGGTCTTCACCCTTCTTAAACATAGCCTATGTCCACCTGTGCACTTGAGACCATCTTATTTGGTAAGAATTTCTAACAAAAATATTCAAATTGATTTGGACTGTAAATCTACAATGATGGACTTAAGCCAGTCATTTATTTCCAATATTTTCCCTCACTTCACTTTGCATGACCATTTTTCAACCTCTCTTGATCCTATAGAACTAACCCTCTGTGGTCTGCAAAGGCATTTTTATGTCAAATTCCATATCTCTATACATCTTTCTCTCTCTTTGTAATAATACAGCTTAGAAATACTATTCAAACATTTTCTGTATCTGTAGAGTCACCTTTTCATTCTGTCTTATTGCGAGAATGAAAGTGACTCACGTCCAGAGTTATGAGCCTATGAAGAAGGGCTGAGAAACACATCATCTACAAAAGATATGCACAAAATCAAGAAAATGCACCAAAGAACCCAGAGGGTTAAACCAATTGTTTTTATTTGATTGGTTGCCCTGCAATGTGCCTCAATCAAATAATGCTCTTCACTTCTTATAACAATATGTAATGTAATGTACATACTGTATGCTGATTTTTGTGACAACACAACAACCAAAGAATTCAAAATGGTATGTTTTTGCAGCTTATTTTCCATTAATTAATGATATGGACTGATGAGTGAATGGAACACTGTGAAACTTTAACAATGTGTACATAAAACATCAAACTCTTGTTTTAAAAAGCAAGGTCTCTTCAGTTTTCCATTATATTTCCTTTAAGTTTCAGGGCATCCATAGCTATCATGGATTATATTCTCATTTCTGGATCCTACAAATCAGTAAATTTAGGGGTTAATCTTTTTGAAATATTTATAGTTTTCCACTGGAATTATGTGGATAGAATTTTCTTGACTATGCTGCAAAGCTGATTTGGGTTTCTGAATGCTACATCATGTGCAGAAGTCAGAGACTTCACTTTGTTTATTTAACTTTCAGTCAAAATAGCCAGTAAGTACAAGGTGTCCATTTTTTCTGAAGGTACCTCTGAGGTGTTTCTGTCCATCCTTCTACTATAAGAAGGCAACTCAGTGCTACGGGTCTGAAAGGATGTGAATCTGTCAAGAAGCCCTCACTGAGAAAAGGAAAAAAGAAGAACATGTGCAAATCAAACAAGCTGCTGGTGTTCTGAGGATGATGCCCAACCCTGGGTCCAGACCTCAGCATCACTCAATGTGTTTGGGACTACTTGGATCGTAAGGGTGGAACCATCCTCTACGAGTGAACTTTGGATAGCTCTGCAGATATCCTTGAAAATATGAAAACAAGCCACCTGAAACCAATGGAAGCTGAAAGATAGGTAAAGCATGGAAACAGTGCTATTATATTTAGTTGCTGAGGCTTCCATGTATTTTTCTTTTGAATATAAATTCCTGCTTTTTCCTGACCTGTCACTGAAAAATGGATTCCTTACATTTGACTAGAAATTAAATGAAGGAAGGTCAATGATTTTTGTCTAGCGTTATACAGCATAATGTCTAAACAGTGGTCTGTGCTGATTCAGTTAATACTGTGCCCTTGTGCTGAGTTTCTTGTAGGTCTTTATTTGTTTAACCTTTCCACCTGTAGCTAAACTTACTCTTGTGGAGTCACACTTATTACAGCACTGCTGTCATGTTCTTTGAATAATGCAGAACAAAGCTGTAAATACAAAACAATGTGCAAACTAGAGGAACCAAAATTATACTGTAGGCCAGTTATGGGGTTGTTATTTGTTCTTCCACTACGCGACTGTCACCTCCAGAATATCAGTGCACTTTGCCAGGAGATAAATGGGTTGTATTTCCTGGGATCTGCATGCCTATTCATTTGTGAATGTTTTGGATGGACGTTTTAAACGGCCTTAATGGGTAGCACTCTTGAAAAATGAACAGTGTAATTTTAATCAATTGCCCTTTGTCTCCAAGAGAAAGGAGAGGGGGAAGAGGATCTGGCCTATTAAATGAGCCTGAACACATTCGTCCAAAGGACATTCGGTTTTTATGGAGAAAGAGAAGAACGTCGGCCGCAGATATTTTTATCCCGGCTGGACTTTGTAGACAAGACTTTATTACAGTAATTTGACCTCCTTCTGTGTCTCTCACCTTCAAACAAAGCTGTCCTCTTGCTTCGTTTGCAGAATCTCAGGGTGTCAAATGAGTTTTTACACTTATACTTTAGACATTATAGCCTATGGTATGCGACTGAACTGTATTACAGTTTTACTTCTTATGGACTCCATGTTATGACACGTGTGGTTCATTCTACTGAAACGTCCATTTTTGTGTCCCTAGTGTTTACAGATATATAACACGTGAAAGACATGTTAGGGTTACAATTTATTCCGATTTTATAATAAAGCAATGTTATTTTAACTACACCTACTGAACCCCAATTTTTCAATTTTGTTTTTTAAATCAATTATGTAGAATCCCAAGCACCACCAAACTGCTCGTCCTCACAGTCATGTGAGGGTGAAGCCATATTTTGAAGAAAAAATAAATTTTAACTACAATACTCTGTAGTTAAACTACAATAATCTGTACATGACTATGAAACATATGATGCATGATTTAAATGACATAAAGAAAACAAATGCCAAATAAACATTATAAAATATTTAATCAAATATGCTGTCCTCAGGAGTCGTGTCACTTTCGTCGTGTCACTGTTGGAAATAAAAGCCACACTGATGACATCACTTGACTTTCTCTTACCTATTGTCTGAAGATCTATGAAGAAAAGCACATGGTAAGTCCACCGTGTCTTTCCAGTTATCAGAGATGTTCTGATTTAGCTCATGATTTCATATGAAGCTTTAAGTTGACATCCCTGGTGTGAGCTACTTTATTCATAGGTGACTAAACAAAAATAAAAAATAGAGCACAAATGGATTAAATTGCATATTTTAGTGAGCATTCCCTGATTGACAACATGTGGTTTGATGCTCTGTAGCAGAGCAATATCACTGACCTTATGTGTGCCACCAGTGAGGACAGGTAACACCAGTGATAGACAAAAAAGTCGATGTTTCTCTAGACTGACCCATATAATGTCATTTCTGGTAGTGTTGTTTACATTAGGTTTTTAGGAGGCCCACAACAAAAGGAGCAAGATAACAACTGAAGAAATACTCTGTGTGAGTGCTAGTGTGTTCCTCACTGCACAGCATCTTCAAAGCCACTACCTCTACCAGCACCTCTTGATGTTCCATCTACAGAATATTATATATAAATGTTCAGACGACATATATGTTCAGTGGTCTTTATGGAGAGTAATAAAATGGCTATATTGTTAGAAAGTAAGGTGCTGTCCATCCATCCATCCATTTTCTAAGCCGCTTCTCTGTCAGGGTTGCGGGGGGTGCTGGAGCCTATCCCAGCAGTCATCGGGCGGAAGGCAGGACACAGTCCATCGCAGGGCAGACAGACAGACACAGACAGCCACTCACACCTAGGAGCAATTTAGCATGTCCAATTGGCCTGACTGCATGTCTTTGGACTGTGGGAGGAAACCGCAAAACCCGGAGGAAACCCACGCAGATACGGGGAGAACATGCAAACTCCACACAGAGAGGACCCTGGTCGCCCGGCCGGGGAATCGAACCCAGGCCCTCCTCACTGTGAGGCGACAGCGCTACCCACCGCGCCGCCCGTTGGAAGGTGCTGTATGTATATTATAATTTTTTTTATTTATCGAGGTACAAACAATGTAAATGTTCCCCTCAAAGGCACAACAGTGGTTTTAAGGACTAGTTGTAAACCTTACATAAGGTTTTTCCAAGTGAAAAGTACATATTTGTACCTTTTCATGACATAGTATTTTTTCAACAGAATGATAAAATGCCTGGAGACGAGACGGAGTGTGTGGAGTCAATACAACTGTAAAAAAATATAGAATTTCAATGGAATGCTACAGTTATGTTCCCTGACCAAGGTTATCACCACTGCTAATAAATCAATTGATAGGTTTCTCTACAAAGCAGCATTTCACAACAAACCACTCAAAAATACCTTGTTTACATCTCCTTGTCACCTTCTTATACAGATTCTGATAAGTAACTGATATGACAAGTAACATCTTCATTTTACACTACTAGCTGCTTACATGAAAAAATAAATAAATAAATAAATAAATAAATAAATAAAAAGAAGAGAAACCGTAAGACAGTGATGATATGCTTGGCATGGCTTCTTGTATCTTGTTTGAATAGCGAGTCCTCTGCCAGTTCAATCGACAAACTGTTTTCTCTTGGAGCTCTTAAGTCCATCTTGGATAAGATTCAGCGGTACAGATCTACAGTGCTGCTGCTACAGGATGGTTAGGGTGTTTTTCGCAATGCTGTTTTAAGCCCCCAGACACTCACTTGGCTAATTAGGCTGTTCCAGACTGTAGGTCTAGCTTCCCGTTTGCCAGACAGTCTAAATGATTATATGTAAACAGCCCAAAGGGGCAGCCAGTGGCACTGTAGAACTTCTTCAAAGTCCCACCCACTTTCTCCTGGATTAAAGGAGAGCTCTTTCAGTGATTCGCTCATTTTGAGTTCCGAGTATTTCATAAGGACAGATAAGTCTTGCAGTGGCAACATTTCTCAAAAAAAACCCTTTGATAGAAAAACATCACCTTTCAATCTGTGATGGAAAAAGAAGGCAAACCTTCCCTGGAATTACCTTAAAAGCAGTGCTTTTAGTTCATTTCCACCACCAAGACACATTTTATCATTTAACATTGTCTTAATATCAAGTTACTTTGGCCCAATTCTTGTTGTTTAGCTTCTTCTATCTGATGGAAAGAAGAGCAATCAGGAACATTTTGCAAGTCAGTGAAACCAATAATTTCTTTTTTTCATATTAGCTCAGAATACACTGCCTTCCCAGTTCTTGTGGTTGGGTGCGCTCTGTGGCTGTCTTGGCCAGTTTCCATCTCATTCCACGTATTTTATGCTTTCCAATTTTCCGCTTAAGTTCATCAGCGTCCCTTCACTGCATTCTGAACTAATCTGCCATGGGATGGTCTAGAGGTGTTTACCGCAGTCCACAAAACAGTAACAACTGCAGTATCACTGATTAGTTCAAAAGACTTTATACAAGTCGAGTAAATGACACCAATTTGCACTAATTACCTCTAAGAATGAAAGTTTATGCACAAGTTTGGCCATAAACCTGTATTCCACTATCTAAATCTAAATATTTACAAATCCTTTTATTAATATTTAAGAAATGTTGCATGATCTTTTCAAATCCAACCTGAGTCAATTTCATATGTGGTTCTAGATCGCATACGCACCCGATTTGCAGCCATGCAAACTTAATGTGAAGCTCAGATCAGAATTCATGTGCTTTTTTTACCCGACACCTGCGTCATCATTCAGCGTTACCATGGCAGCAGCGCCGAACAGAAGTTGAAAAACACATCTCACCTTTTTCACCTTCGTCTCGCTCTTATAATGAAGCTGAGAGCTGATCAGAGTTAATGATCTTCTCATTGAAGCTCGTTCTGCTCGTTAGTTTATTCACTGATGACGGAAGTGAGTCATTCACGTGACGTGACGAGTAGGATGTGCGCATGCTGGTCATTTCAGGATGCCAGTTCGTTCACAGTTCATGACTGATTTGAATCACTTAACTAAACGAGTGTGAACCATCATGTCAGTGAGATTGGATCTGAGCAAAACTGGGGTTTGATGAGACCTGTAATGTGAACGTAACCTAAATGTATTGGCAGCGAAAACAGTGAAATCAAAATGGTCAGTTTTTTGCAGCTCAGCTTCTGTATATGTACTCGGGAGCAAGCGGCATATATTGAAACTTTAACAATGTTTATGAACTACTTGAAGATTTTTGATTAAAGAGCATTTTAGTGTAAATGTCTGTTTCTTCTGAGTTTGACATTTGGAGAAAAGGAAGAAAAAAACATTTTGCAAAGGCCACATTTTATGTTTTAATGTTTTGCTCTGAAATGTCTTGGCTGAAGAGGCCTTTAAAACACTTGACTCATTATATGACCTTGCTATTATGTACAACTACCACAACTGGTGAGGAACAGTGGATAGCTGTATAGCAACGCCCACACCGTAAACAGGGTTGGGATATGTGGCTACTGAAAAATACTTTCCCAAAATGTGTAGTTAGCTACAATGTAGCTACTTTTCCAGATAAAAAAAGTAGTGGCTACTTTTTAGCTACATTCAGAGCACAGTTGTCTGAATGTTTGTGAATCTCCAACTGATACACCAAACAAGCCCAACTGACAGTGTGAACAAGACACTGCAATCATGTGCCAGAAAGAAATATACAGTTGAAAAGCAGAAAAT
This sequence comes from Pygocentrus nattereri, assembly GCF_015220715.1. NCBI lineage: Eukaryota > Metazoa > Chordata > Actinopteri > Characiformes > Serrasalmidae > Pygocentrus > Pygocentrus nattereri. Next base: position 38,842,708 of record NC_051218.1, on the reverse strand, counting down.
ACACAAAAAAATCAGCAAAGAGTGAGCTTAAGCCTAACCAACAATCAAACTTACACAACCAAAGGTGTGATATCCAACAGAATTTTAGACTAAGTAAAGGCAAAGTCAACCATTCCAGGTTTTTCCTAACAAAAATCAACAGAAGTAATCAAATACAAACCAAACAACATTGTGCAAAGTGTTGTCAACTGTTGAAATAAAACTGCTCCAATGTAAACATTTCAGCATGATTTGTACAGACATGACACCCAGAGTCCGTTAATAAACTTCAGCAACACATTAGCCTCAAATTTCTCATCAGTGACCCTGGTTTCTCTTTAGGGTGAGAATCAGACCTGAATAATCTCTTCACTGCAGAACTAGATTTTTATTTACCATAATCCTCCTTTGCTGTAAAATTGTTATAAAACACAGTTCTCACAATAAACTGTGGTAAACGCTAGAGTTAATGTAGAACTGCTAATTCACCAACATTTAGCGCTGAAGACTGACGCACAGACTGCTGGTCACACGGCAACGCAGACAATGAAATGGCAAAGAGAAAGATTTAAGACGAACATTGATAATTTGGAGACGATTGGACATATCTGCATTTATAATTATTCAGCTGGTTTCCTCATATGTTTAATCTGCAATAACTCACAAAGCTGAATCAGCTTCTCATTCACCAGCTTCTTGTTCGAATTGTCCTGTTCCACCTTAAATGGCACAGCAGTACAATCTAGCGCCTCAGGTGCCATTTAAGGTGGAACGGGAGAATTTGAATGAGAAGCGACTTCATCCTTGTAAAAAGCCAAACATTGAGAGACATTTTACAAGAAACTTGTGGAGGAGTTTCCTGAGATGCAAGAAAAGCAGCTACAGCTGAGCTAAAGGTTAAAGCAGAGCAAAGTAAATACAAACTGAGACATACTTACAGCCATGATGGTAAAAAGGATGTGAATGTTGTGGCCCCCAGGTTGTTTCACTTTTGTTGAAAGGACAAAATGGCACTTCTTAACATTTTGGTTGTGACCCCTGAGCTAAGCCTACTAGTAAGGGGTGATCAGCGCATGCAAGTTTGCTCGAACTGCCTGTGGCTCAGTCATTACTGCACAAACGCCATCAGCCCAGTTAACGACTGCGTTCTATGGTTCAGATATTGTGCAGATTGACTGAAGCCTGTAGAAATTGCACGAAATTGTAGAAAAAAATATATATATATGTGTGTGTGTGTGTGTGTGTGTGTGTGTGTGTGTGTGTGTGTGTGTGTGTGTGTGTGTGTATACAGTTGTTACACTGAATTGTTGTTCATGTTGCTGCTCCTTTACATCTGGTGGGTCCAGGCCCCTCCGGCCCTAGTGTCCAGATGCCAATAATAGACTTAAAAGGAATTCCATTTTTCCATATTTCTGCATAATTCAGTTGCTGAGATGTAAACAGTCATGGTTAATTGTGGAGAAACTTACTGAGTAAGATTTCTTTACAGTGGTGGTGATAGGAACCAGAAGTCACATTGTCTATAATCGTATACAAAAGTCTGAACCACACTGGTCAAATAACATGTTTTGGCCCCATTTTTCTTATATTTTATTGATTTTACTTGAGGTTGAGGTTTTTGTAACAAAAACAGTCATAATTCATAACTCATTTAAATTAATGATTTGAGTCACTTATCTAAACGAGTGCGAACCATCACGTTAGAGAGATCGGATCCAATCAAAAATTCTAATGTGAGCGTAGCCTAAATTATTTCATAACTCATAACACAACATGTGCTGTTTATCATATTTGTGTGGTAAAATAAGGTTCAGCGTCATTAAATAAGTCTTGACTGTTAGCATCCAAGCCTGACTGTTAGATTAGTTTCTACTGCTGGTTTATTTGCTGCATCCTGGCCAAGACAAAGAAAAACCCCCAGTCTGCCCAGTCAATGCTTCCACTATCTCAGCATATTTTCTAATTTCCTTTCTCTCTCGTCTTTTTTTTTCTCCAAACTGATGCACATTTGAGGCTGATTCCTGCTCAACTTGCTGAGGAGAAAGAGAGACTGTTTGACATACTGTAAATAATATTTCTCTCCTTCTCGACTCTGTTTTACTGATCTCAGCATGTTTTCAGCTCCATTACACTCACTGCACCAGCATAGATGAACAGAAGGAGAAGAACTCGGCTGAAAGAGAAGCAGACGGTTTGAGCTTTTGAGCACAGGCACATGCAGCCGTCCTTTTTTAGGCATTTACTTCATACTACATTGTTGTGCACTGTGAATTAACTGTCATATAGCAGCAAAAAGGTGAGAGCATGCAGTAAAGCCCTGTTGCTTTAAGCAACCTTGATCTGTATGATACAATAGGGAAAGTGCCAACCTATTTAGGTAGTTGTACCTTTTAATGATACATGGTGTCCACGTGGGGCGGCACGGTGGCGTGGTGGGTAACACTGTCGCCTCACAGCAAGGAGGGCCTGGGTTCGATTCCCCGGCCGGGCGACAAGCGTCCTCTCTGTGTGGAGTTTGCATGTTCTCCCCGTGTCTGCGTGGGTTTCCTCCGGGTTCTCTGGTTTCCTCCCACAGTCCAAAGACATTCAGGCCACTTGGACATGCTAAATTGCCCCTAGGTGTGTGTGTCTGTCTGCCCTGCGATGGACTGGCGACCTGTCCAGGGTGTATCCTGCCTTCCGCCCGAAGACTGCTGGGATAGGCTCCAGCACCTCCCGCGACCCTGACGGAGAAGCGGCTTAGAAACTGGATGGATGGATGGATGGTGTCCATGTGACTGTGATGGCTTAAAAGAAGTCAAAGCAACCAGCAACACCGTTCTCGCACTGGAAGGGGACAAATTCTACTAATTGTCTTGTTGAAAGTTTCTGGCTTTGCCTGCATTGTCATTACTATTAACCCTATTTGCTAACAATCATTTTGCATGTGCTGAGTCTTACAATCAGGTTGATTTGAGCCTTGCCAGTAAGGTGGATTCACTGTCCAAATCCACCTGACTATGATTATATAATGATATAATAAGACTAAAAGCTGTGATTATGTTTGACATTAACATGAATTGCAAATCATAGTGCACTTTCCTTCTGTACTGTGATGTATTTGCAAGTGAAACACAATATTAAAAAGCTTCTCGGAGCTAGCTGAACATCCTCTGTCTATGAGAAGTGTGGGTGGTGAAATGTGATATTATTAGTTAATATTATTTTTTTCCCCCACATAATCAGTAACATGCTTGAAACTCAGACACTACTGAGCACACTCTTATAAAAGATGGTCTCTCAAGGGTTCTTAAGTGAAGAAAATGGTTATATTTAGAATCATCAACACTCAAAGTACCATTTGCATTCTGAAAAGATTCTTTGCATGGTGAAATGGCTCTTCAGTTTGATGGAGAATGTGTTGCATATGATTTTAAATAGCCCCAAAAAGGGTTCTGCTGCTGTCTGCAGGTCACACTTGTAACAATAGACTTTGGTGCAACATACAGTAGAACCCTTTCCAAAAACACGCTATATAGAACCATATACAACACATTCGCCTTCATAATACACAGAAGACTTTATGCATGCAGATGGTATTTTGAGAATTCATGAAATGAATGTTCTTTACTAAAGAACCTTTGAAGAAATAAATAAATAAATAAATACATTTATACATATATATATATATATATATATTATTAGTTTGGATATTATAAAAATCCATATATATACAAAACTCTTGTATATATATATATATATATATATATATATATATATATATATATATATATAATTGGGCAAAATTAATTTGAATATTAAGGGAAAACAAGAGTTTTGTCTGCACAAAGATGATGTGATGAACTGGAACATAAACCAAAAGGTAAGGTTCTGATTTGAGGTTGACTTTATAATATCCAAACTAAAATCCAACTCGCATGATATCCAACGTGGTTTATCATATTACACGTAAATATAACTAGCTAGTTTGTTGGCTTTGTATGTCCATGATGTAGGCTAACGTAAAGCTTGCTAATTAATTACGCATTATTCTCTATAGCCCATACAAGCAAGAGAAGCTAACTTAAGAGAACTTAGACTAAAAAGAAAATTGGTGCTTTGAATTGACACACTGCAAAAAAATAGTACCGTTTCAATTGAAATCATCTTAATTCCAGTTGATCTATATAATATTTCTTATTTTTACATGGTTATTATAAGATCATTTCCAGACATTTTTACCCATGTTAAGTCATTTGATCAAGAAAAAAATCTCATTATACTATAAAATCTTATATTTTAAGAAAGCACATTTCTTAAAACAAGCACAATTATCGGCCAGTACAGTGAGATCAATTTACGTAATAAAATGACTTAAAACAAGTAAAATGTTTGGAATTAACTTAACACAATCTCAATATGAGCTTAAATATAAGAAATGTTAGATTTATTGCCTAGACGTAAGATAAATTTACTTTTAAATATCATTTTTTGCAGTGCATGGTTAAAATGTGTCCAGTAGTTGCATATGTATAATATTTCAAATGTATTTCATAAACACTATAACTGCCAAAACAAGTAAACGAAATAGACTGACTGTATTAACATGTAGCATGTTTTGTTTGTCACACAATGAAGTCATGAACAGTGTAGAAAGAACTTCGCTGCCTTACTAATTCCACTATAACCTCTCTTTGTAGTATCCCATGCCATGTTTCCTCAGAAGAATTCAGTTTTTAACTTGTTCCTTCCCTTATTGCTTTCTTCCTCGCATATCTCTCCTCTTCACCCTTTTTGTGGACTCCATGAAATGCTTGTTCCTTCACACCATTGGTAACTGCATTGCTGCCTTCCTCTGCAGGCTCTCTGAAGAGCAGCCGCTGAGTTCTGAATTCATTACATCTCTGAAGTGCTGATTGACAAAAGCTCGGGGTAAGAGCACCCCACGCCTGTGTATAAACACTATAAACGCACTCTCTGCATTCTGGCCATCTGTGTGCCCATGATAAGCTCTGTAGAGAAGGGTAGAGAGGAAGAGCATTCCCATTAAGAAGAGCTTTGGCAGTACAGCGCTCTCTTCTAGTAGGCCCCCTCCTTAGGGAACCATGCGCAGAATGTGTTGTTCGCTCAAGTCAAATACAAAGACCTCATAAAACCATCAATAACACTTCGTATGGACTCTTTATTGGTAAAACTGTCAAGGATCACTCATACGGACTCTTTACTGGTAGCTTTCAGCTCTTGTAAAATGGTGAAAAGTTTTTCTGAGGGTCTGGATGTCCACCCATGGGTCTACAACAAGGTTTCCACATTCTGTTCTTGCCTTCACTCACTTACAGAGTTTATTTCCAATTTGACATGTTCATGCTCTTCCTAACCCAACTGAATAGCAAGGCATTTACCAACCCAGCATTATGCAGCAACTCTAAACAAACAGTGTAGTAATTGGATGCAACTATAATCCCTTCAATATGAAAAATAGATGGAGGTTAATAATTAAGATTAAGAGACCCTTATTAGTCCCATGATGGGGAAATTCCACCTCCGCATTTAACCCATCTGTGAAGTGAAACACCACATACACTCTAGTGAGCACACACACTAGGGAGCAGTGAGCACACTTACCCAGAGCGGTGGGCAGCCCAATCCACAGTGCCTGGGGAGCAGTTGGGGGTTAGGTGTCTCGCTCAAGGACACCTCAGTCATGTGCTGTCAGCTCTGGGGATTGAACTGGTGACCTTCTGGCCACGAGGCTGGTTCCCTAACCTCCAGCCCACAACTGCCCCTTAACAGGCCCTGTGATAAGCTCTTTTCAGTTCTGGGAACATGTAAATGTTTAGAACCCTTTAGATTTAGAACCCTCTAGATTTATTGATGTCATTTTTGGTATTTTGGTCAAATATTATTTCATTTATAATTACAAAGTATTGTAATTATATCGCTGTTGTCGGAACAAAACCTTGAATCTCCACATGGTAACTTTACAGGAGAAGGAATAAGCATACTTTACTTTTAATGTAAGTCAATGGAACCAGACTTTTTTCCAAGTCATTTGCCTGCCTCTAAACATCTTAAATGACAAGCAGCTCTGGTTAGGAGTGTCTGCCAAATGAAATAAATTGACACATTTACGAAGTTCTTTGAAGTTTTTTGACCTGTTGTATTACTATGTACTGACATCATCATTCCTATATTTTGTCCAGTCTCTGTAAGCCTTTTAATGCTACTTTAAATAGCCCCTGTATATGAAAAGTGATAACCTTGGGTAAACACATCTGCTGTGAGGAAGGTCATCTATTAGCAGAGTAAATAATAGCAGACATAATATTGCTGTCTCTGACCAGAAACTATTTTCTTGGTGCATTCATAATTGAATTTCCCATGTAACTAGTCACACAGTGGAGTTTCCTGCCCTTAGTCTAATGTCTGTCTTTCTGAGTGTAGTCTGCACATGCCTCCCATGCTGCGAAGGCTGCTCTGTCACCTGTTTACAAAGCAATCTGTAATCCGCCTAAAGCCGTCATCACCCGTGCAGCTTTTGTTCGGAAGGCGGTCAACATCGTCGGATTGTTTTAACACATTGTCCTGAATACAGCCATGGTGTCTGTAATGCCAGGATGCATTTGAATGGGTGAAAAATCTGCCATCAGGACTAAAGAATTATAAAGGGGATTTAGAGTGAAATTGAAGGTCCTGGACCGGTGGTAATTGAAAGCTATGGCTACATAATATATGGCTTAAGGGGAAACCAGCTTTTGCCACTGTGACATAGAGGAATCTTCCCAGGTGCTTAGAACCAGCATTCGAACTACCACTGTGTCCTTTCTCTTTTCACTTTTACTTGAACTTGTTTTGTGCCCAATGAAATGTCTTCTTTATTTTTCTGAAACCTTCCATTGGTCAGTAAATTCTTAATAGGTGTCAATGAGGGCAAGCGCAATATGAACATACCCATGTGATTACAAATGGAATTGTGTGATCTGGCCAAAGAAGTGATGCAGATGTGCCTTTGCTTCATGTGTTTAGGGGTGGGCACTGTGACCATATCACAATAGATTTCATCAAAACAAGCTTTCGTATTATGGATATTGTCAGTATTCAATGAACACTGAACAACCAAAAATGAAGCAGTAGGCACATACACAGATAGACTCCAAAGAGGGCTTGAGCCCTTGCCCTTTTGACCTTAGATTGTATTATCCAAACACTAAACTATATTTGAGTTGTAGCAGCAGAAATGTTAATAACTGTAAATAAAAACAGAATGCAATGATTTACAAATCTCATAAACCCATATTTTATTCACAGTAGAACATAGGACATATATCAGATGTGGAAAGTGAGACATTTTACCATTTTATGAAAAACGTTAACTCATTTAGAACTTGATGGTGGAAATGCATCTCAAAAAAGTTGGGACTGGGGCAACAAAATGCTGGAAAAGTAAGTGGTACTAATAAAAAAACAGCTGGAGGTATAATTTGCAACTAACTCACATGACTGTGTATAAAAGAGCATGTTAGAGAGGCAGAGTTTCTTAGAGGCAAAGATGGTCAGAGGTTCACCAAACTGCAAAAAACTGCATCTAAAAATTGTGGAACAATTTCAGAAAAATGTTCCTCAACATAAAATTTTGAAGACTTTGTATATTCCACCTTCTACTGTACATAATATCATCAAAAGATTTGATGGTCAATGTTGGATGCTCGTGACCTCAGGCGGCACTACATTAAAAACAGGCCTGATTCTGTACTGGGAATCACTGCATGGGCTTTAGGAACACTTCCAGGAATTACTGTCTCAACACCGTTATCTATGAAACCCACAAATGCAAGTTACAGCTGTATCATGCAAAGAAGAAACACCACCATCTTCTCTGGGCCACAGACTCCGTGTCCTGCAGACTCAAGAGGAGAGAGACTATCCAGCTTGTTTTCAGCACACAGTCCAAAAACCTGCATCTCTGATATTATGGGGTTGCATTAGTGCCTATGGTGTGGGCAGCTTACACATCTTGAAAGGCACTATCAAGACTGAACAGCATATGCTCCCATCCAGACATCGTCTTTTTCAGAGAAGGCCTTGCATATTTTAATAAGACAAGGCCTGGCTGCAGTCCAGACCTTTCACCAATAGAAAACATTTGGTGCATCATGAAATGAAAAATCCAGTGAAGAAGATGCAGAACTGTTGAACAGCTAGGATCCTACAACAGGCAAGAATCTGACAATATTCCTCTCCCAAAACTGTAGCAACTGGTCTCCTCACTTCCCAGATGTTTACAAACTGTTCTTAGAAGAGGGGATGCTACACAATGGTAGACACTTTTGTGTCTACAAAAGTTGTGACGCCCTGTCCCAACTTTTGTGAGATGCGTTGCTGCCATCAAGTTCTAAATGATAATAATATTTTTCATGAAATGGTAAAATGTCTCACTTTCAACGTCTGATATGTGGTCTGTGTTCTATTGTGAATAAAATATGGGTCTAAGAGTCTAAGAGTGTAGCCCAAGCATCCTTAAGAGTATAGTGTGTAGTATGCTTTTCTGGTCAGAGGACCCCAGTCTATTCCAGTTCCAAACAGTTATTAGCTAATATCAAATACCTAAGGCTCAAATTAGTATATGCAACATTTATTAAATACGCAAATGGACTAAAGACAATTGGAAACTTATCAATTACTGGATAAAATGAATGTGGATACAAAATGCTTTTCATTTCATCTATGCTACTGGTGCTGCACTACATTTCCTTCAACAGTAATGTGATTAGACTTTCTCTGAATGTGCTTCAAATGAAATTGCAACTTAACTCACATTCTGGTTGCCCTCTTTTCTTTTGTCCATCAAGCATGCAACCCAAAATGTCTGTGCACTTGCCTTCATAGCTCTAGAATTTTTACTAGTGCATTGATTTTGTTCCAAATGATCAAACCATGGAAAAGGAACCTGCCACTACATTAATGTATATCCTGAAAAATATCTTTTAGTATAGAGATATTGTATTTTTACCATATGATCCATCACCAGTACTTCGTACCTGCCTCTCAGATGCATTTGCATATCTCTATATCCAAGCTACGGGCTCCTGCAAGCTGAAGTGATATCTGTATGCTGTACATGGACTCACCTGTTGCCGTACACCCCTGTATAAGAAAGCTTGTTTAGTCAGACGCTGAATAAAAGCACTTTTCTCTCCATTTGATAGATAGCGAATCCCGACCAAGCAGATATCCATGTGACATGTTGTTGAACGTTTTTTACAAACCACATCACATCCTTTTAGCAGTTCAGGAGGTAGGAAAAGCGAGTGTGTTCCCTGCAAGCAACCCATTTATTGTGTTTTGCTCAGTAAAGCCATTAAAAAGCTTCTCATTTGTTGTGCAGCACATGTTCAGATGATGGTAGGTGCTGCTGTGTGTGATAATCTGTTATTCTACATGTGTATAAGCTGGGTGATGCCTGTCTCTTTTGCAGTTTTCTTCCTGTATGTGTTAAAACCAATGTTCCCACCTTGAAATCAAAGAAAAAAAAAGGCTGCAAAAAGGCCATTTTGAATTCATAACATTAAACATAACTCTTTGGCCTACAGCATTTCGCTGCCCATTTGCGTGAAAGTTATAAAGATGGTGGTTACTGGAGACAGCAGGGGGGTTTTCAGAGTGCAAAGTATAGGAAAAAAGATTAAATGTGGTGCTGTTCATGGCTTCAGGAAGTAGATTGATCATTAAAGCCTTCCAAAAGATCCAGTGGTATTGATAGTTTGGTACCTTTTTCTGTGAGAGTGCATAGAGCCACACAAATGTGGAACGTATTGGCCTTTTCAAAGTCAAAAGGCTGTATGGACCAGAACACTCAACCACAGTTACCTGATCTAGAAGGTAGGATGATGGAAGAGGAGCTTTAAGCTACCATCTCTGTGTTGTCATTCTCCCCAGCCTACCTTCCCTTGTTTTTTAAAATTCGGGAGCTCATCTAATCTCAGTCAGTGCTGATTGTGGATCAGTGCTGAGTAAGCTGAGCTACTATGATCCCACCTGCTGAGTGTGGCTCTGGACACTTCAGACCACTTCTGCATTAAGGGCAGAACTGTCAGTGTTGGGTGAGATGGTCCAAAGCAGTATTTAGTTAAACTGTTAAAGCCTTTCTTGTCAAAAATGATCTGTTATTAAGTATAAATGTGTTAATATTAAAGCCTAGTTTAGCTTTTAATGGAAGAAACTGTGTTAGCTGAACTTGAGTGGCAAGCATTGTGTAAAGGCAGTAAATATGAGTTAGAATTATTTAATTGTATTGAGTTAGTACCATTGTTACATGTGTTTAGTCATGGTCAAATGATTTGAGTAACCTAAACTGGCAATCAGTTTCCTTAAACCATATGAATTTGATTAACTCATCAGATTTGAATGACTTAAACATTAATGGTTCAAGGAAACCGTTTGGGTTCACTGAACTTTTTTAGAGTGTAGCCTTTTCCTGGTTTATGTCCAGCAGTGTATAGACAAGTTTTAATATTTAATGTTACACACTTACAGAATTGAAATAAATTCTTCCTCATATAAAACATTTTTTCTCACGGCATATTCAAAATTTCACTTTGCATGAGACGGATTTACAATTCAGGTTATTTCAGTAGATCAACAGTTAAACAGTTATTTCAATTCATTTTTTTTCCAGTTATTGCTATGTAACCAGTACCTCGTACTTCTCTGGTTAATGAGAGGACTGTAGAGGAAAATGTTAGCCTGTGTACATCTATTCATGTATGTTTCACAAGCAGATGCTCTCGATCGCATTGGTGTCCAATGCTCTGCACATTCGCAAATAACATTTTATCTATTCTTGTGCTGATCTTGATGGCGATATGATTGGCCTTGACTGGTACTGCATTAGGGAGCTTCCAACACACTCTCACTTTGAAATTGACTGTGATGACCTCAGATGTCAGAGTTACTTTTGTGGGGAAAAGTAACAGCACTACACATAATGTCCATCTTCTGCTATGCCCTCTGAGTGACTGGGTAGAAAGAAATGAAACACTTCAATCTCTTCCCCCAAGAAAATCAGCAACATCATCATTCTCAATCATATTCTGCTTTCTTCTTGTCTCCATGTTCCAAGATTCTGTCGCGAAGTCTTAAAAGAAAGCCAAAAAGGCTTCTTTAGAGTGGCTTCTTTTAAAGAAGAGTCTCTTTTGGTTTCCTAAAGAACCTTGAAGTGGAAGGCTTAAAGAAATAACTTTTGTTAACTAGCTAGCAATTGTGAGAAACATAACCCAATAATGTAAAGTTTTATACTAATTAAACACTGTTCATAGAAAAGAACCCATACTGAATGTTCATTATGCGGTATGTAGGTTTAGGAGAAAAAGTGAATTTGTTTTAGAACAATTAAATTATGTGAAAGTTCTTAAAACTTTAAAAAGGTTCTTCAGCATTTCATTTACAAGCCCTTTCAAAGAGTTGTTGCGAGGCGGTTGTTAAGATATCCCGGTGGTTACTATAGTGCTGATGTGCTATGAGGTTGCTATAGTATCTCAAGTGGTTGTTGAAATGTTGCTAAGTGGTCGCTATGGTGTCCCAGGTAGTTGCTAGAGGAATTGCTAGGTAGCTGCTATGGTATCTCAAGTGGTCCCAGGGAGTGGTTACGTGGTCGCTAGTGGTTGCTATGAGATTCCAGATGATTGATAGGATAATGTTATTGGACTTGTATCATTATGATATAAGCTGGGTGCAAAAATTTTGCCTGTCATTCATTACTATGGGGAAAAAAATGCCATTTAACATTATTGCTATGAAAACTGTACAATCAAAAAAACAAAAAGCTGTATTCCCAGTCTGTCCAAACGTTCTGGAATTGAAACAGTGTTGATATCTTAAAAACTGTGGCAGTTTGTGGACAAAAATCTGACAGAAAAATAAGAAAAAGGAGAAGTATACACCGTCAGAGGTTCTTTAGGGAACCAAAAGTGATTTTTCAATGGCAACATTCCAAAGGTTTTCTTTGGGCACCTTTATAAAGAACAATTTTGTTAGTAAATGACTTTGTGTGGTACATTCAGTGCATAGTTTTATTAGATCAAACTCTATTTATTTTATGCATTTATACAAATTAGGTGTTTCCAGAGGCCAATTGACGTTATGGGTTGATAAGTGTAGGGCAATAAGGATCTTGAGGCGTAAAGGGTTATAAAAGCCAGGGCACATAAATTTAACACATACACATAAACACATAGCTCACCAAGTCTCTTGACATTTCTCTCCAGGTAATGAAAAAATTCTTCATTGCACACAGGATTTACAAGGAGACACGCTACTCAAGTTCAAAGCTCAAAGCCCAATGTAATCACATTTTCTGCATTAGTATAGATATGTGAATGGAAGCGATAACAAGGCCATAAAAAGGATTTGGGATAATAAATAATAGCATCTGAAATGTGCAGGCGAGGCAGAACTCACACAAGGCTATATCACCTCCCTCATCTGCGATCGTGTGCTCCTGCCCGCGCTTTGTTATCTGCCTGGCATTTTGGAGCAGGGCCCTGGGTAGAAAAAGTGAGAGATATATTCATGGGCCCTCCTCCCTGGGCCAGGATTAGGATTACGCTCTCCCCCTCTAATCTGGTTAGGGAACTGCTGCATGTGCCTGCCAGACCACACGTCATGTGACCTTGGGTTTGTTTAATCATCAGAGTTGGGATAGTTACACATTTGCAGTTATTTCTCTCAAACTGTAAAGTTTTTTTCAGGACTTCTAACTTACTTTCTGAAACCAGTACACATTACACCAATTGGAAAGAATGAAAGGCAACTAATAGGCCTTTTGGTGCTTCACGCAGGTGTCCAAAAGTCTGTAGACACCCGCTCATGCAAGACAAAAGTAAGGTTTGTATTCACTTTGCTGTATTACCAGCTTCTGCTATCTGGGAAGGCTTTACAATAGATGTTGGAACATTGTGGTGAGGATTTTATTGCATTCAGCCACAAGAGCATTAGCAAGGTCAGGTACTGATGTTGGATGATCAGTTGTGGATCACTCCAACTCATCCCAAAGGTATTTGACAAAACTCCAGAGAGAGTTCTAAAAGCCATGTTTACATGCAGCCTAATAATTTGTTAAAAATTGGACTAATAGCTCAATAATAATAGAATACGTCCATGTATACACCTCAGTTGGAATAAACTAGTCCGATTGAAGCCATTGGGAATGCAATTTGTATCCAATTGAACGAGATGGGTAATCGTTTAAATAATCCATTCAAATTTAGAATAATAATCATGTAAACAGCTGTATCTGATTACATTCACGATTGGAAAGCTTAAGCACATTCTGTGCATGTGCCTCGTGCCATATCGATGGTTTACATAATGCTCAACATGGTGGAACAGCAGCTGGTCTGCTTTAAAAGATGGCGGTGGTATGGAGGTCCAGCTCAGGTGTCTCAGAACACATCTTCCTCTCGGCATTCTTTAATAAGGACATGTGAAGGATGTTTTCCTGAGTCTGACATCATTTTAAAGCAATTAAAAATGCGAGCACTGCTCACTGCTGCTCATCTCATTCTGACTGGATGTGATGCTCGTTGTCATGGTAATGTCTACACTGAGTGGTACTCCACGCATTTGCTTAACTTTGGATTGGATTACTTTTAGTGTGCATGTAAATGGAGATTTTCTATCAGATTGTTAATTAGAATGAGCATATAAAAACATCAGTGTAAATCTATAATCAGAATGTATTTGATTGGATTGGCAAAAATCTTTTATATGTAAACACAGCTACTGATCCACAGGACAATGCTGGGGGGGGCTCATTCCCCTGTATGACACCTATGTTAGAATGCTGTTCATAGACTTCAGTTTAGCATTCAACACCATCATCCCTCAGCAGCTGATTGGTAAACTGAGCCTGCTGGGCCTGAACGCCTCCCTCTGTAACTGGGTCCTGGATTTCCTGACTGAGAGATCTCAGTTAGTCAGGATAGGTAATAACATCTCCAGCCCCACCATACCGACCACCGGTGCCCCGCAGGGCTGTGTGCTTAGTCCACTGCTGTTCAATCTACTGACTCATGGCTGTACTACAGCTCAAACCACATCATCAAGTTTGCTGATGACACGACTGTTGTGGGTCTGATCCACAAGAATGATGAGTCAGCATACAGAGAGGAGGTTCAGCGGCTAACGGACTGGTGCAGAGCCAACAACCTGTCTCTGAATGTAAATAAAACTAAGGAGATGGTTGTTGACTTCCAAAAGAGTGCGAAGTGACCACCCCCCACTGAACATCACTGGCTGTGCTGTGGAACTTGTCAGGAGCACCAAGTTCCTCGGTGTGCACATCACAGAGAACCTCACCTGGTCCCTCAACACCAACCCCATAGCCAAGAGAAACCAGCAGTGCATCTACTTCCTGTAGAGACTGAAGAAGGCTCATCTCCCCCCTCCCATTCTCACCATGTTCTACAGGGGGACTGTGGAGAGCATCCTGAGCAGCTGCATCATTGCCTGGTTTGGCCTCTGAGCGCCTTATTCCACTACTTCATGTCCAGAATGAGTGCTGTGTCAGTGCTGCACTGTCCTGTCTGTTTACTGTATCTAATGTCTGTTTAATTTATCATATTTATTGTATTGTTTCTAGCTTAATTATTATGACTGCACATTTGCACTTTGTACTTCTTGCTCCTTGTTGCACCGCGTTGTTCCTGGTGGAACATAATTTCACTCCACTGTGTACCTGTACATAGATGGAATGACAATAAAAGTCTCTTGAGCTTGACCTTGTAGTCAGTGCTAGGCATTAGGCATGGTGACCTTAGGCTCATTGTGTGGAAGCTGCAGAGAACCCCTTTCTATTGACAGTGTGTAGGTAAAACTACTTGAACCTTGCTGCTTAACATTGACAGAACCATGCAATAAACCTGCCATGGCAAACGTCATTTACTGTTATGAGCTGTCAGTAATATAATAGAGTGGCATCTGCGGTGAGTAAAAACCAGCAGATACCATTATTTCAGTTCACGGAAATGCTCTTTCTTAAACAAAGTGGGAAAGGCCACTAAAAAACAGCCAGAGTCGTGGAAAAAGTCACTTCTAGCCATGACTTCACTATATGGTAGATATGAAACTGTAACCCACAGCCCAAAACAATAAAACACAGTCATCCAAACACGACAGCCCAAACAACAACAGCAACAAATGCCCTTTTAAAGAAGGGGTGTGGGTGGTGGTGCACACACCACAGCATTGCACACCATGCACCTAAAGCTCCTCCTGGAACACCAAGCAAGTAGCAGATGTCACAGTTGTATCATGTTACTATTAATGGTAATTGTCATGATAGGTGCCATATTGATGTCATGATGGCTGACTAAAGCATGCTTAGCATTTGACAGAAGCTTTCATCTGTCATAACAATGACCATTAATGGTAAAATGACACAGATCAAACACTATCATCCAAAAATCCATCCAAACATGCATTTTATGACTATCCTGTGCTAAAAATGGAGAAACTGCTCCTTGATCAATATAATGTTCTATGTTGCTCACAACTATAAAAACCACTTCCATTCAGGTCCACGCATATTAAGATGTTAACAAAGTCATTGTTATTTTTACTCTCCACCGCAGCATAATAGAGTTGGAATTAAATAATGAATATGACCTTAAAGTGCAGACTGCAGACTCTCAGCATTAAATCATCCAAATTGAGTGAACGGTGTAGGAATTACAATCAATTTCATGCATAGCACCTTCATTTTTGGGATCTTAAAAGTAAGTGGGCAAACTAACAAATATAAATTATTATTATTGGTTAATGCATATTTGCAATGCCTAGGCAGTCAATGACTATCTGGTGTCTGGAACCCATGAACATCACCAGAACCTGAACTTCTTCCCTGGTAATGCTCTGCCAGGCCTTGGCATTTGGCTGAAAGTGAGCAGATAATATAGCCCTGTACACATCAGAGATCACATTCCTGTTTTTTGTCAGGAGTCACATCATCAACAAATGCAAGGGAACCAGTTCCAGTGGCTACCATACACCAAACAGGCATAACATTTATGACCACCTCCTTGTTTTCATGCTGGCCATTTTATCAGCTCCACTTACTATATAGGTACACATTATAGTTCTACACTTACAGACTGTAGCCCCCTTTTACCCTGTTCTTCAGTGGTCAGGACCCCCATGGACCCTCACAGAACAGATACCATTTGGGTGGTGGATCATTCTCAGCACTGCAGTAACACTGATGTGGTGGTGGTGTGTTAGTGTGTGTTGCGCTGGTCTGAGTGGATCAGACACACCAGTGCTTCTGGAGTTTTTACACACTTTAGTGTCACTGCTGGACTGAGAATAGTCCACCAACCCAAAATATCCAGCCAACAGCGTCCTGCGGGCAGCATCCTGTGACCACTGATGAAGAAATGACCAACAGAAACTGTGCAGCAGATGAGCTATAGTCTCGTCTCTGACTGTACATCTACAAGGTGAACTGACAACGCAGGCGTGTCTAATAGAGTTCACGGTGAGTGGACACTGTGATCCACTCAGACCAGCGCAACACACACTATACACCACCACCACCACGTCAGTGCTACTGCAGTGCTGAGAATGATCCACCACCTAAATAGTACCTTCTCTGTGAGGGTCCAAATAGCCATCTGTAAGTCTACTGAGACAGATATGTTCTACTGCTTTGCTAAAATAAGAATTACTTTAGCTTTTTATGATGACACCTGTGACACTGGTGACCATATATTCAGGTATTTTACAATCAACATAAGTTTACCCTTAAAGACAGGAGTCTTTATGATCTAAATATTTATAATTCAACTGTAGCCAAGAGCAGTTTCACAGCAAGAAGGTTAGAGGATGACTGAAGGGCATGGGTAAATCAGTGGCTGCAGACATGGCTTTAGTATTGGCTGCTGTGACAGCTTTTATTTGGAGTTGACACTTGTGCTGTAACATCAGCAGGTGATGCTGTGACTGTATAGTGAGTGACAGAATTTATCCTTTAAAAGTCAATGCCATAAAACTTTAACATGCCATGACCGATTTATGACCACAGGCTGAAGTTATGATGACTGTCCCTATGGTTAAAGCCACAGCTTGCAAGTCACTGCTCACTGTCTCACTGCTCTCTCCCTGGTGGATCTATAGTACTAAAGTCTAAAATGTCAGTCTTTGCCTAATGCAAGTTGTCCCAGTAGACAAACTGTTCAGAATCTTCCCTCAGTAGGAAAGCCTTATTTTTAGATGTCTCAGCAACTTAAAAAGAAATTTGCATGAAAGTTTATCCAACTATTTATCTCAAAAAATATTCTTGTGCTCGAGACAGTGGAAGATATATACACTATAATGGACAAATGTCTTCGGACACCTACACAATACACCCACAGGACCTTTTTGACCATTCTAAATCCATACACTGTTAGAAATAAAGGTACCATGCAGGTACATGATTCATTCATCAAGGTACAAACAATGGAAGCGTACCCTCAAAGGTACAACAGTGGTTTTAAGGTCCAATTGTGTACCTTACATGAGTTTTTCCTAGTGGAAACGTATATATTTGCACCTTTTCATTACCAAATGTTTTAAATCAGAGCAAATAAAATAAAATAAAAAGCCTGGAGACAAGACGGAGGGTGTGGAATCAAAACAACCTAGAAAATATCATTTCAATGGATTCTGGTAGAGTTATGCTCCCTGACTAAAGGTACTGAGATGGACTCTTGAGGGTACCACCACAGTGACAAGAGGGGTCCTGCCCCAGTGATAGTGTCATACCTTTTTTTTTCTGAGAGTGTGGACATTAATATGGAGTTGACCCCCCGCCTTGAAGTTTCACAGTTTCCACTCTTCTGGGAAGTTTTCTACAAGATTTTGGAGTGTGTCTGTGGGAGTTTTTGCCTGGCTCACAATCACCTAGTTCATCCCAAAGGTGTTTGATGGGGTTGAGTTCAGGACTCTGTGCAGGCCAGTCAAGTTCTTCTACACCTAACTCACCCAGCCATGACTTTATGCACTTTGATTTATACAACGGGCCTCAGTCATGCTGGCACAGAAAGGGCCTTCCCCAAACTGTTCCCACAAAGTTGGGAGTGTACAATGTTAAACATGTTTTCTGCTTTTTTTCCTGATGTTAAAAATGTATTTGGCTTATATTTGAGGGCTGTATTGTTTAAAAATTAAGCCAATAAAAGGGTGGCCTCTGAAATTTCCACAGTGCTGCAAATATAGGTGCAAGGCCTGCTTATGCATGCTTTCATCTATAATGGAAGCTCAAGAATTAAGCCAAGATCAGCTTTTTCAGGCTGAAAAATCATACTTGCAGAATAGACAGATGGTGCATTCAAGAAATTACCTTAAGAACAGCAAAAAAACCTGTGGAGAACATCTGACTTATGTGAGGAAACACCACAATGTTCAGTCTGTTGTCACAAAGCAAGCTGTTCTGAGAGCTGAAAGTGGTAGCCCCCTACCAAAATAGAACAAAGAGTCCCTAGGTGGCATGTTTTTCCACCATTTCATGAGGAGAGCGGGTATGACAACATCCTAAAGCCAGCACTTCTGAGAAAATGGCATTTAAATTAGAGGTTATCTGACAGGACCCCTCATGACTAGCCAGATTTGACTGAAATAGATCCCAATGAATACATAGGGAAATACACCATAGAAGCAAAAAGCAGTGACTTTTTCAAGAAGGTTTTATACAAAGAAAAACGTTCAAACATTTTTCTTTGTCCACATTTTAGGGTCATTTTTTGGTGACAAATAACAAATAAGACAGTATCTGTTGCTGTTTTGTAGCAATAATAAAAACTGCTTTCTTTAATATAATCTTTTGATGTCATTCATCTGATTTCAGTCTTTGCGATTCCCTGAATCTAATGGATTGTGATGGTGATAATGGTTTATTCTCACTTGCTTTATTGCTTTTACTTTGCTTTTTCTACAAAGGAGTTGACTTCATAGCTTTTGTGCTGCTAATCAAGGCTTTTAATCTAAACGTTACTGCAGCCTGGCTCGTTTGCAATCCAATCTAATCTAATGGTAAATCATCACAGTAATTATGGTAATATATCACCTCTTTTATCTTTATTTCCTTGCAATGCCCATTTCCTCTAAATTGATTCAGAAGAGATTTTATCTTGTCTTTGAATGTGGGCTCTTTATTGATAGCATTAGTTTAAACCTACTGCGGATTGGCAGCTTATATTAGTTTCTCTAATTAGCCGACCTCTGATGTATTGTTTGTGAGATGCAGTTGGAGCTCTACATCCTGTAGTGACTTCTGTACTGGCTTAAATGTACTGTTTCACCTTCTTCTATACTACCCAGAGGCTTTACTATAGATTAGGTATATTGAGCTTTAATTTGTGGATGCCTGATTGCATAACAATCACATATGCAAGCAAATATTAATGATGCCCTTTAATGATGTTTGATCTAATGAGTTTATGACCAGTCAGTGGCTACTAAATATAAAACTGATGGATTTCCATATTTTTTTAGTCATTTTTTTTTGGCAAACTAAGAACTAATCTTGTTTTTGAGACTTACCAATGGTTTTGTGCTGTTTACTCTGGTGAAGTCATATGTTTATTGTTATGTTTGAAACCAATATGCCTACTTTCTGGAGGGTGTTCTTGATCTGACCAAACTGTTGTGAACTCCAGAGAAAGAATTCTTCTGTCATCCACACTTATTTTTAGTGGTTTTTTGGTGTTACAACTCGAATATGCTGCTATAAACAGCTAAAATAACAATAATGTCCAAGTATTTATAGACTTTGTCTAAAATCTTTGCTCACTGACCTAATGCCTCTACCGCTGTGAGCCATGTCTCGTCCAATGTGTTGCCCTCAAGTAAGTAATTTGTATATTTTCACATGTTTTCAAGATGCGTCTGAGCCTTGCTGAGTCATGGTTGATGGAATAGTTGAATGAAAGCCAGATGTGCTGACTGGCTTTGGTACCTTTTTTTTTAATGTGTTCATTTCAATTTTGCAATTATCATTTTCTTGGCGTGCATCTGGACAATAGTCTGGTAGTTGATCGCCACTGTTATATATGCTGGCATTGGTTTACTGTAGCAGTGGGGGACAGTTAGTAGAAGGGTTGCTTATAGACTATAGTGTTTAACTTTCAGTCCAGTAAGAGGAGTCTGTTCTGCCAGTTTACCTAATGATTTACCATCATATTCTCTAACAAAGATATTGATGTCTCTTTTTCATTAGCCATCCTTTAACAAGGGCAGCCTTCAGCCTCTCCAATTATGATGCTAATTAACATAGATATCCAAGGTGCATCGATCAGCTTTGTTGTGATTTCTAGATCCCCCAGCTCAGGATAATTTATCATGTTTCACTGAAATGAATATCAAACATAAATATCCATTTTGTGTTTGTACGAAAAACAGTGAAGAGCATAAAGGAAGCCAAGCTGCAGCACTTTTTTTTTTACAGCATGATACATGCATAGAATTCAGCACATAAATAATGATAAGTAAATACAGTATGTATTTTTCATGTTGAATATCAAAATGCTTTAAAGAATATTAAAGTAACTTATGTAAAACTACTAGTCTACAAATTTTAGAGATATAATGCAATGAATAATCAAGATTTAAGAGGTAGTTGGTTATTTCTTTATTCTCCTTGGTATCTAGGAAGACACCGTGAAGATAGGTCTCTCATTGGTTAGGACGTCCACTGTAGGCCTAAAATGCCAGACTATGTTTTGATTTTCCCTGCGTGGGAACCTTTTTTTTCCAGAAACAATGAGGAAGGCCTAGATATTTCACTGATTGAGTAGCCTGGCCAATGTATTTCAGTCAGTTGCTGAGTCACTGAAAAGAAAAAAAAAAAAAACATAAGCAATTATTATTATTATCATTACATCATTTCACCCACTATTTAGGATGCCAGTGCTAGGAGGGAGAAGGCTAGCACAGGCTTCCTTCCAGATCTGTGAAGCGCCACCACATCTTTTTGAATTGCCGCTCGCACAGTCATTTGACTGCCAAACATCCATCCATCCATCCATCCATTTTCCAAGCTGCTTCTCCATCAGGGTCGCGGGGGGATGCTGGAGCCTATCCCAGCAGTCTTCGGGCGGAAGGCAGGATACACCCTGGACAGGTCGCCAGTCCATCGCAGGGCAACTGCCAAACATGTCCAGAGGAAAGTGCCAACCGCCAGATCTGTTACATCAGGTAACAAACACCGGCACTGACTAACACCGTGTTGGGTGATGGGAGGAAAGGGGAGGCCATCTTCCTACCCAGAAAGCGAGGTGTAGCATCACCAGGGATCTAATGCACATCTCCTGATGATAGGGCAAACGCTTATATGGTTGTGCCAAGTAATTATTGCACTGTTGCACCGAGTCCTGCTGTACATGCCTGGTAGTTACTGTGTACCATGTTCAACAAGGAATCCATGTATCTACCATTGCTTGCAGTTATTATATGTTTCTTATAAATCATTTCTTCAGTCCCGCTGCACAGACACCAGGATAAAATGACCCAGTGTTCCTGCACACTTGATTTTATACTCATTGGCTGTTGTGGTAGGGAGTGGAGTTCGAATGCTCAGATTACAGTAAAGACAATTTTGTTCTATAACTCTCAGGAGCTCCTCTTGTCAATGTTCTTCTCCTTTCACTGCTACAGCCAGTCCTGCAGCTCAGTGAGCCCCCATATTATGTAATGGATCAATTAGACTGTGAGTAAGGAAGGCTGCAGGCTGAGGGTCAAGGATCTCTCTGTCAGAGCTGAGGAACAGCCTACTGGGGACACTTCCCCTCCATCTCTCTCCAAGCCACAGCCAGTGAACGATACTGAAGCACTGAACAAAGGAGACAGAATGCATTTTATTCAGTTGCTTGTCAAAAGACAGTGTTCCGGTGTGTTGCCAAGTCTCGCTTTGTTAGAAAATGTGTTTTCACAGTGGTTCTTAGACATGTTTGTTGATATTTTCTGTAAGTAATTAGAAATGCATTTTACTTGCAGTACTGCAAACATTGTGTCATCTGAGGTTGTTGCTGAAAGAAATTAGCCCATTTACAAAAAGTTATTTCAAAAAGAACTATTGATTTATTTTCCCAGGGCATCTAAAGGGTGCTGAATGGATTGCGGCCAGTTGTGCAGGTCACTGGAGTTACTCTACACCAGGCTTGACAAGCCATGTCTTTATGTACCATGCTGTTCACAGGGGCATAGTCATGCTGGAGCAGGAAAGGGTCTTCTCTAAACTGTGGACACAAAGTTGGAAGCATGTAATTACCAAAATGGGCCCAAACCCTGAAAACTGCCCCTGCACATTATCCCTCCTCAACCAAACGTTTGGCAAAGCCACAACGCTTAAAGTCACTGAGCTCATTACTACAACCCATAATACCAGTCTTTGTCTTTTGAGATTGCATGGCTATGTGCTTGATTCTATACACCTGTTAGCATTGAGTGAGCCCACATGCGTTTGGACATGTAGGGTTTTATAGCACAATAATGTTCAATTACTTTTTTACTTTCGTTTTGGTCCTAAAACATCTTGAATTGATTCTAAAATTTCTAAAACACAATTTACCTGAAATGATTTAGAGTCATGGTTAAGAATACCAAACCCTTTGATGAAGGAGTGAAAATAGAACAGTAAAAAGATGTTTTGAAGTGAAGAAATCACTGACGCACTGATGCTTCTGCTACACACTGCCGGAAAACCCAGCAGACGGCCTTTCATCAATGAATAATTCATGTGTGGAAGCAATAGTATGAAGAGTAGACATCCGGAGCTGACTGTGCAGTGTGCTCAGGAGATTTCTACTAAATTTCTATGAAAATGGACATTCATTTTTGTGAAGGCTTTAAAAACAGATTTGAATACAACTTTCAACAATGAGGAAAGAGTAGATGTTATTGGAAATGGCTATTTTAGAGAGCCTCTTGTTTTTATCTATTTATATCTATTATTTATTTATTTGAAAGTTTGTGACCACACTGAAAATCTGGGGGGCTAGTGTAAAGCTTTTCCAGAAGATTAGAGGCTGTTACTGCAGTAACAGCCTCTATTCTAATTTACTCTATGCCATTAATATGATGAGCTGGTGTCTACAAGCCTTTGAAAATACACCAATCAGGCATAACATTATGACTACCTACTTGTTTCTACGTTCATTGTCCATTTTATTAGGTCCACTTACTCTAGAGGTGCACTTTGTAGTTCTACAGTTACTGTAGTCCATCTGTTTCTCTGATACTTTGTTAGACCCCTTTTACCCTGTTCTTCAGTAGTCAGGAGCTCCATGGACCCTCACAGATCAGATACTATATGGGTGGTGGATCATTCTCAGCACTGCAGTAACAATGATGTGGTGGTGGTGTGTTAGTGTGAGTTGTGCTAGTACGGGTGGATCAGGCACAGCAGTGCTGCTGGAGTTTTTAAACACTGTGTCCACTCACTGTGAACTCTATTAGACACCCCTACCTTGTCAGTCCACCTTGTAGATGTAAAGTCAGAGTCAATAGCTCATCTGCTGCTGCACAGTTTGTGTTGGTCATCCTCTAGTCCTTGACCATGAGTGGTCACAGGACGCTGCCCTCAGGATGCTGTTCGCTGGTTGTTTTTGGTTGGTGGACTATTCTCAGTCCAGCAGTGACAATGAGGTGTTTAAAAACTCCATTAGCACTGCTGTGCCTGATCCACTCAGACCAGCGCAACACACACCACCACCATGTCAGTGTTACGCCAGAGCTGAGAATGATGGGAATGAGTCATTACGATGGGAATAAAATGGACAATGAGAGTAGAAACAAGGGTCATAATGTTATGCCTGATTGGTGTATAGTGTATATCATATATCTGCTGTCAGACCAAAACCTCATATATCAGTTTTCAGTTTTTAACATAATGAAAACACCTGCTGTCCTTTGCATTGCTGTCCATTCATGATGAATGGACCAACCAAAAGCAATCACCCACAACTACTCAGAAAAATGTCTGGTCCCTTTCACTTACATTATGAGTAATGTATGCTTTTTCCTTCTCCTGTAAAGTTATCCTTATCTTCTTCCATGTGATCTGTTGAGACCTGTTAGTGTTAATGGAGGGTACCACTGGACATTTTAATGCCTTCATAATGGCCACTGATTGTCAACCCATATGAAAAAAACTAAAGATGTATGCTGATTTCCTTTGAAATATGCGCTCTTAAAAGCATAATGGCATGCAACATTTGCCATCCATCTCCTACAATACCGAGTGGTGTCAAATCAGCTGGCTCTAACTCTGACATATTGGATAGCTCAGATAGATTTCTCTGTTCTTGTCTAGTAAAACTGTCTTTCTGTGTAAATACGACTTTGGCTGGGTAAGAATTTATCTACAGAAAAACAGCTGTGACTTAACTGAAGTGTGTGTTATCCGTTTGGTGTGTGTCAGTGTGTGCTGACTGATAGAGGTGTTGTTTCTAATTATGCTACATCCTTTCTTTTCACTTTCAAAATAAATGTGTCATTTCAAAGTAAATATATCCTGGTTTCATGCATAAATAGTTACAAAAGAAGAGGAAAATCATGGAAGTATTGCAAATTGTTGTCATTAGGGCTTGGGGCTGGGATTAATTATCTCAGTGATTCTGAATAAGGGATCGCACACAATAGAGCATAACTAGCATATTCTGGAATATTGCAAGTTGAGATATAAGCCTTATACATCCATAAGTAAAAATAGCTTATTTTAGTGAAACTGCCACTTTGCATTAGGGTTCCCTCATTATTACTTGTACTGGGTAACTTTAACAAATAACAAAATTGAGCATTATTAAATTATACATAATGGTATCAAAACATTTAACCCCTAAATTCTTTAATGTTTGTGGAACTCGCTAATAAACACTTGTACTATTCCACTCCTGAGATAAATCTTTAACAGTATTTTATGATAAATATGACAACATACCTGAAATTATTAATGAATTATAAATATACTATAAATGAATTAGTCATGAATATGTTCTGGGCGGTTGATTTGAGGGGGTGGTAATGAAAAGTGAGGTTCCTGTTAGTTCCTGCATGGTTAGTCAGATTGCACATTGTT
Organism: Pygocentrus nattereri; assembly: GCF_015220715.1. Classification (NCBI taxonomy): domain Eukaryota; kingdom Metazoa; phylum Chordata; class Actinopteri; order Characiformes; family Serrasalmidae; genus Pygocentrus; species Pygocentrus nattereri. Next base: position 38,817,642 of record NC_051218.1, on the reverse strand, counting down.
TAATTTGTGCAAGTGTTTTAAGTAAATTGAAAAAATATATTTGTTTCATGGAATTCTAAGATCTAAGATACGGACATGATATGGACAAAAATTGTTGGGACACACCCCTTAATCATTAATCGGTCACAGGTGTATAAAATCAAGAGCCTAGCCATACAGTCTGCCTTTACAAACACTTGTGAAAGAATGGGCTTGTTCTAAAAAGCTCACTGAATTTGAGTGCAGTACTCTAATTCCATCACTGCAACAAATCAGTTTATGAAATTTCCTCCCTTCTAGATATAAACACCAACTCCATATTAATGCCAATAGATTTAGAATGGTGTGTTATAAAAGCTCCTGTAGTTGTAATGTGTAGGTGTCCCAAAACTTTTGCCCATATAGTGTATCACTGAGCTAAGTGTTATATAAGGTGTGCACACTACATTTGTAGGCCTACTTTATTATTGGGGGTTCAGTAAATTCATATTGGTTCAGTAAAGCCCAAATTGGACATTTACCAGTGGTTTATTCACAGCACATTAAGCTCTACACTATATTGCCAAAAGTATTCACTTACCCAAATCATTGAATTCAGGTGTTGCAATCACTTCCATGACCACAGGTGTATAAAACCAAGCCCCTAGGCCTGCAGACTGCTTCTACAGACATTAGTGAAGGAATGGGTCGCTCTCAGGAGCTCAGTGAATTCCAGCGTGGTACCGTGATCGGACGCCACCTGTGCAACAAGTCCAGTCATGACATTTCCTTGCTACTAAATATTTACTGGTCAACTATCAGTGCTATTACAACAAAGTGGAAGCGATTGGGACCGATAGCAACTCAGACACGAAGTTGTCGGCCACGTAAAATGACAGCGCAGAGTTCGCCAACTTTCTGCAGAGTCAATAGCTACAGACCTCCAAACCTCATGTTTCCTTCAGATTGGCTCAAGAACAGTGTGTAGAGAGCTTCATGGAATGTGTGTCCATGACCGAGCAGCTACATCCAAGCCTTATATCACCATGCGTAATACAAAGGATCAAATGCAGTGGTGTAAAGTGCCACAACTGGACTATAGAGCAGTGGAGACATGTTCTCTGGAGTGACGAATCATGCTTATCCATCTGGCAATCTGATGGATGAGTCTGGGTTTGGTGGTTGCCAGGAGAACAATACTTGTCTGACTGCATTGTGCCAAGTGTAAAGTTTGGTGGAGGGGGGGTTATGGTGTGGGGTTGTTTTTCAGGAGTTGGGCTCGGCTCCTTAGTTCCAGTGAAAGGAACTTTTAATGCTTCAGCAGACCAAGAGATTTTGGACAATTTCATGCTCCCAACTTTGTGGGAACAGTTTGGGGATGGCCCGTTCCTGTTCCAACATGACAAATGCGCTTCTGGAAGAATAGTCAAAAATTCCCATAACACTTTCCAAATACTTTCAGAAACTTTGTGGAAAGCCTTCTCAGGAGAAATGAAGCTGTTATAACGGCAAAGGGTGGGCCGACCTCACATTAAATCCTATGGATTAAAAATGGGATGTCACTCAAGTTCATATGTGTGTGAAGGCAGACGAGCGAATACTTTTGGAAATACAGTGTGTCTATGTATATATACACACACATATAATGCTCAATAATTTAAACTGTGGTTGGTTAGTGTAGTGGGTAACACCTCTGCCTTCTACACTGTAGACTGGGGTTCAATCCCAACCTGGGTCAGCACCCTACACTATACCAATATACCAAACCCTTGGGCAAGACTCCTAACACCACCTTAGCCTACCTGTGTAAAAATGATCAAACTGTAAGTCGCTCTGGATAAGTCTGCCAAATGCTGTAAATGTAAACTCTTGGTCTGAACACACTCTTTCTTACTACATACTAATGTGTTATATTAATATTACTGGAGTATATGTTCCAATAATATGGTCTGGAGACGGTTCTGTAGGGAGTAAATTGATGGTCTCAGTCCTGTCTCAGTCTGACTGTCATTTGAGCTCATGTCTCTGTTCTAAAGTAAGGTGGACTCAAGTCCAGCTGAATGAAATGTCTCCATCTCAGGCAACTGGAACCTGAATGTTTTTCAGTGCTGAACATCAACAAAAGCTACGAACAGAATGAAACAATTCTTTCTCTATATCCTTAAAAAATAAAATCTATTCTGCCAGTTGAGGATCTAATTTATCTTTCCATGACTTAACTGGGTATTATTTGTTTGTTGACTGTTCTTTGCTTCCACATTTCATGCATCTGAGTGCTTTTATTGCAATGTTTTGATTTTATAAAGAAAGCGGCTCTTAAGATTGATGGAGAATGGGCTGTAAATGGTTCTGTATCTAGAACCTTTTTGAAAGTGGCTCTATATAGCACCAAAAAGAGTTCTTTTATTGGGACACTACCTAGCTTGAAACAGTAGAAGAACCCTTTTTGGTGCGATATCGAACCATTTAAGCATGAAAAGATTCTATATAGAACTCATGGTTTTATATAGAACGAACAGGTCCACAGACCCACTTCAGTTACCAAAGCACCTATGAAGCATCATCTTTTTTTCAAGCTTGACATCATAAAAGCTTGACATTGAACTGTACCGCAAGCCCTTCGAACTTCGAGTACAGCTCAGCTTGACCCGCCATCCTTCAAGGTGTGTGGAAGACAAGCATTGAGAATGTCCACTGGCTGTCCGTACAGCAGAATCTCTCACTGTCTTCAAACACAGACTGAAGACTGTCTACTTTACACAGCACTTAAATGAGCATTGAATTAAGTATTGATTGCAATATATTGTGCTGCACTTATATATATATTGTATTTTATTGTATGGCACTGTGTATTGTAGTTTATTGTATTGTATTGTATTGTATTGTAATGTATTGTATTGTATTGTAGTGTATTGTAATGTATTGTATTGTATTGTAGTGTATTGTAATGTATTGTATTGTATTGTATTGTATTGTAATGTATTGTAATGCATTGTAATGTATTGTATTGTATTGTAATGTATTGTAATGCATTGTAATGTATTGTATTGTATTGTAATGTATTGTAATGCATTGTATTGTATTGTATTGTATTGTAATGTATTGTATTGTATTGTATTGTATTGTAATGTATTGTATTGTATTGTATTGTATTGTACTGTATTGTTTACTGTGTTCAACTCTGTTCCTTTTCTCTGTGTATCAACAGTGACTTTTTGTTTCTAGCAGTATCTGAGCTCAGGACGGTCTTTCTCTCTAATCTATCAGTAACTAGCAAAGATACTTTCTCCAGACAGACAAAGCACTTCTTGTAAGTCACTCTGGATAAGAGCGTCTGCTAAATGCTGTAAATGTAAATAAAAATAGAAGAATCATTTTGGAGCTATATAGAACCATTTTCAAAAAGGTTCTATTTAGAACGATATATGATACATTCCACAGCAATCTGAACAACCCTTTCACCACGCAAAGAACCAGTTAAGCATGCAAATTGTTCTATATAGAGCTCATTGCTCTAAATGGAACCATTATCTTTTATAAAGAACCCTTGATGAACCATCTTTTTAAGCGTGTATGGTAACACAAGCTTAGTGTTTTACCAAATTCCAAATATGCCATTTATAACTTTAAGCAAACACTTTGAAATCAATGCAAAATAAGGAAACATGTTGTAACTTGTTATAAATATAAAGTTATAAATGGTAGATGTGGCGCTTGTCTGGGTTTATTTCTGAACTGGCTGAGAACGTGTTGGAGAAAACACCCAAACTGCACTTCCCAGCCTAATGTAGTCACACAAACCGGGCAGAATTTGTACATCCCGACTGTAAACAGTGGTGGGAACATTTGAATCAATAGGATTTGAAACATATAAAGTCAAAATAAAATTGAAAGTCAGAACTGGCGTAAAGAAATGCCCAAACAAAACACATGGGACTGTCCCCGAAAGCTCTATAATTGGAATCCAAATGAAAGTATTAAGGTAAAATCATATTTCAGGGCCGAAACGGGCTGTTTGTGAGATATTATAAAAATGATTGAATGTACATTCTGGGCATCACTTACCTCCCCTGCTAGCAATACGCCATTCACACGGGGTGCAGGGGCAAACCTATTTCCAAGACAAATGCTGTAGATAAAGCACGTCCAAATATAAAAGCCTCTGCGGAGCGATCCAAGTCGCCCTGCTGGCCTTGGAAATGGGAAAGCAATAAAATAATTCTATTGTGCTTCTCAGGCTACAAAATAAAAGACTAAATAAATAAATAAGCATAGATTAAAAAAAAAAAAAAACAAAGAAAGAAAGAAATCTAGGTATCCTTGACAATTTCCTTGACATAAGAACCTCATGTTTTTCTGGATTTTTTTTTTTCTGGATTTTTGTTTCTTTCTACTGTTTTTCTTTTCTTTTTTTCTTTCTTTCTGTCTGGTGTGTCTCCTTCCACCTTATGATTTAATTCATTCATCTGTATGCAGAAAGCCAGCCCTCACCTCCACAGCACTGTTAGACATACAGCTCGGAATTGTACATTAATCCCCCAACTGTTTGACTCTGTTGGATGTTTAATAAGTGAGAGAGGCTGCATGCAGGATGAGAGATGAGCCAGGACGGGCGCAGCTCGACACCAGCCTGCACTCATTCCTGCTGATAGAAATATTTATAGAAGGCTCCCCGGCGTTTTAATGGTGACAGCACGTCCCACCAGCCCACAACATGTTAATGTATGATCACTTTCTTCAGCTGTAATTAAGTTATAGGCCTGGAGATTTTACTCACTAACATGCTTTTGCCTCTAGAGAGAGAGAGAGAGAGAGAGAGAAAGAGAGAAAAAGAAAGAGATAGAGGGCATCATGTGGCTTCTATATCGTTCTAACAGAGCTTAATCTTAATGCGATGTTGCGATGCTGAGATGCCGGTACAGGTCGACAAATTCATTTAATTGCTTTTAACGATGCTGTGACCTGCATCATAATGTGGTGCTGGTTTTAAAATAGCTTTGGCTTATAAAGACATACAGGAATGATCATGCATTGTATTTCATGCTGTGCTATCTTAATGCACTTTATATAAAGTAGGGGGTGCAGACAAAACTCATTAATTAACAGCAGAAGTCTAATTTCTCAATGATGGTAAAAATCTGTAAAATTACAGTGATTTAGTCTTTTAGACTAAATCATTCATTAGTTCAGCAAGTCTCAAACAAAGGTGACAATTTCTTCTTGCAAATTTACATTCTATTTCTGAAACGTAACAACAGCAGTGTTAAAATATAGAATGAGTATGCTTTAATGACATGCATTTAAAATATTTGTCAAAAAAATGGATATTGACCATTTAATTTGACAGTACTTTCAGAGTGATGTAGAATTTTAGATCCGGCTTTGTTTTTAGAACCAAGATCAGGAGGCCAGCTTTGTGTCTGTAGCATGGTTCACAACGGCAAGCTGACCCGCTGGACATTAAAAATAGCTGTATTTATGTAGGCTGGCTCAGGCACATTGCTGTCTGGACCATTGCCAAATTAGGTACAGAAGAAACAGCCAAGAATGACTGTTCAGAATGTCCTCCCATTGTCCTCCCAGATACAGCTCACATAAAACATACATAGATCACATACATATTATAACACATGATACTGAACATGTTACACATAAGACATATAATACAGCACATCCTTCAGTGGAAATACTTTGGGTTTTTTTTATTTGTTTTGTGTAATAGTTCTACCTGCAGCTAAATTGATCCTCTTCCACATATCACTAATAGATGATTAACAGATTTGGTTCAATTTTGATCATTTTTTGGGCCAAATATTCAGTCTTTCTCCATACACTGTCTTTTGAAAGAATAATGTCTCCAAAATGGTGACTTTACAGGAGAAGGAAAAAACTTACTCTACTTTGAATGTAAGTCAATGGAACCAGACTTTTTACAAGTAATGTTTATGTCATTTCTTTTCATCTGTTCATCATAAAACTTGCATACAATGTAAAGGACAACAGAAACTCTCAAACTATGTCAAAAACTGAAAATCGACAGAACATGGAGATATGAGGTTTTCTTCCTACAGCAGTTAAATACATTTTCAATTTTTAACATATGATTTCTCCTGGAAACATAAAAGTAATTTCCATACATTAATCGGTGAGTCTGTTTTAATGTTTTTGAAACTTGTCAAGTTAAACCAGCAATGGGTCTCCTGTCTCCTCAGCGAAAACAGGGTTCTTGAGCTTCACTTGGCAAATGAAAACTGAAGATCAAGAGCGTTTTTGAAAGAGTTTACTAAAATTTCCAGCCGACTAGCTGTCAGGTTACTGTAAGACACCTAGTCTGTTTTCATTATTTAAAGCAAGTGTCTATATGTCTATTTATGTGTATAAAACCTGTGCACATCTTGGTGGGTCCTTGGTGGGTCAATTGATCATTGACCTCAATTGTGCAGTTTCAGATTTCTGACTTGAAGCTTGTATTTGCTGGCGATGTGTTCACTGTTACAGATGGATAACAATGATACAGATACTGTGAATACACATGCATATGTTATAACATAAGTGTATCTCTATAGCTGTGATAGCATGTTTTCTCTGTTGTGATTACGTGTGAACTCACACAACTGAGATGTACTGAAAACTGAAGTTGATACACTTATATTTATATAAGCTGTAACGGTAACATTGAATGCATGGCCAGTAGTTACGTTATTGTTGTTGTATTGTTCACATATAACTACCCACTTAACCCCTTAACAATCTAGGCTTATTATGTATAAAAGTGTATTATTCAGTAGCTACACGGACTTCAATCCAAACTAATGTAACTATTCTTAAGTCATAGAAGTATGTAACAGTACTTTGGCTTATTAATGGGTTAATATATACACTTAAAATAAAGTGGGACAGATTTTGTAATATGAACTGAAAATCTTCTCTTCAGCTCGTCAGAATGTAGGACTAAAGATAGCAGGTTTCTGAAACACGTCTCCAGGTTTCTATTCTTTACAGCCCCCATGTGTGCCATGCTGTCATAATTGACACATATGTCATTCACATTTAAAATTTACTGTTCATTTCTCATTTTAATGACAGAACTGTGTAACTTTATTACCATTATTAATATGTCAGCCCAGATTACAGCTCCACTCAAAAATTTGTAATCAGATGATTGACATCTTTGTGCTCTAATGAATCAGTTCATTGCAAAAGCAACTACACCTACACTGCTACACTGGTCTCTGAAGTACACTGTGTCATTACCATTATGTCCAACATGTGCCGTAGGTGTTAATTTCACACTTTTTTCCCCACAGGGCTGTAATTTCAGCCATGCTGTGAAATAATAATGGCAATGTTCACAGCTATATCAACCCTTTCTTCCAGTATGTCAGTGCTTTAACCCTGTAGAGAAAATAGAACTGCCTTTATTGGGAGAAGTTCTCATAGTTGTAAATCTCCAATATATGCACAGGAATAATATGGAATAATGGAATAATATCTGACTCTCATACTGCTCGTATGGACCACCAAGTACATTATATTTCCAAAGGTCTTCAGTCACCCATTCAAATCAATGAATTCAGGTGTTCCAATCTCACCATGGCCACAGGTGTATAAAACCAAGCCCCTAGGCCTGCAGACTGCTTCTACAAACGTTAGTGAAGGAATGGGTCGCTCTCAGGAGCTCAGTGAATTGCATGCATGGTACCGTGATCGGATGCCACGTGTCCAGTTGTGAAAAGTCCAGCTGCATCCAAGCCTTACATCACCAAGCAAAGCATTGAATGCAGTGGTGTAAAGTGCCGCAGGACTCTAGAGCAGTGGAGACGTGTTCTCTGGAGTGACAAATCACGCTTCTCCATCTGGCAATCTGATGGATGAGTCTGGGTTTGGCAGTTGCCAGGAGAACAGTACTTGTCTGACTGCATTGTGCCAAGTGTAAAGTTTGGTGGAGGGGGGATTATGGTATGGGATTGTTTTTCAGGAGTTGGGCTCGGCTCCTTAGTTCCAGTAAAAGGAACTTTTAATGCTTCAGCAGACCAAGAGATTTTGGACAATTTTATGCTCCCAACTTTGTGGGAACAGCTCAGGGATGGCCCCTTCTGATTCCAACATGACTGCACACCAGTGTTTTGCTGCTTACTTCACCAATTGGGATTGGAAACCAAATGCTACATCTTGAAACTTTAACAATGTATACATACTGTTTCAAAACTCAAAAGAAAAAAGGGAAAAGTTCAGTGATCCATGATATAGGCCCTTTAATAAATGTGTGCTGTTAGGCTTCAGAAATGCCATTAATGAAATATTTTATGCAGCCTATGCTGTCACACTGTGGATGGCCTATGCAGCAAGTATATTTGAGTATTTAATGGTAGCTCAAAAGCAAAAGTCCATCTTTATGGCTCTTACTGCAGGCATATCCATTATGAATCATGGGTAAATATTGCATTTTGCAGGTCGACTGTTCTTAAAAGAGTCTACTGAGACTCAGGAACATGCGCCTTTGCAAATAGATCTAATATTAAACCATATAATCTAATTCCAGGATAGGCCCTCGACATCACAGGGAAAGCTAACATTTGCAGTGCATGCATATTCATGAACGGAGAAGCCAGCAGAGCCAGAGGGACAGACTAATTTCAACAAAAGGATTTGTGTTTGGAAAGTAATGAGTCCAAAAATACCCATAAGCCAGATTACAACTGTAGTGGCACTTAACAGATGTTGAATCACAATCATACACTGTAGCAAACACACTAACTGCTTAAAACGCTAAAGACCAGGCCTTGAGCAGGGTTGTTAGAAACACCTTGTCGAGGAATCATTAGCATAATGCTGATAATGCAGATTTTTAACTTAACATTACAGCTAACCAATGTGACTCCACTTTGGCATAGAAGAAGTGTACAAATCTCAGTGTCTGAAATGCTAATAAAAACAGACATCAGTGACTAATAAATACTGTCTGACTTGTTTAAAAAACAAAACAAAACAAAAAAAACTATATATATATAAAATTCTTATTATTTTATTTTATTTTTTTGTAATGATCCAAAAAAGCTGGGACAGGAACATGTTTACCACCATTCCTTTTCACAATAATAAACATTTTCGGATTGAAGACACCCATTCACGCAGTTTTAAAAGCATTTTCTTTCTAACTTTCAGCTATGCAACAACATGGGATCTTAACAACGTGCCACATAATTCCAATCAGAGACAAGTGTGGACTGTAGAGGGGCCAATCTGGCACACACACAGCCCTGCTCTTGTAATACACGGAGAATGTGACTTGGTATTGTACTGTAAAAGTAAGCATGAAGGTCCCAGAAAAAGATGTTGTCTAGAAGGCAACATATATTGTTCCAAAATGTATATTTATCAGCATTGGTACCTTCACAGATGCCATACGCACTAATAAAATACACCCCCATAACATGACAAATCCTTTTTTATTGAACCTTTTAAACACTACATACTAATGCTTATTATTCAGTAACTATAGGGACTTCAAAACTAATTGGCTGAGCTATTCTTAGGGTATAGAAGCACACAATAAAACTTCTGGTGGGCCCTGGCCATTTAAGGAGTTAATGTGTGGATCTAGATACCAACAAATCTTAAAAGAAGTCCTTACTGCATTGTAAATAAAATAAATCATAAACAAAAAGATGAGCGAAAACACTGCTTGTATAACCTCATTCCCAAAAAAGTTGGGACACTATGCAAAATGTCAATAATAGAATGCAATAATATGCTAATCAACCCTATGCTTAATTGAAATTAGTACAAAGACAACATCTGAAATCTTGAAGCTGAGACATGTTGAAAAGTTGGGACAGAGGCATGACCACTGTGTTTCATTACCTCGTTTAACAGCACTTTGTAAGCATTTGGGAACTGAATAAACCAACTGCTGTAATTTCAAAAGTGAAATGTTTTCCTATTTTTCCTTGATATAGGATTTGAGCTGCTGAGCAGTTTGGGATCTCCCTCGTTGTGTTTTTCATTTCATAATACGCAAAATGTTTTCAATGGGTAACAAGCCAGGACTGTGCTGTAAAGCCATGCTGTTGTAATAAGCAAGGCCTTCCCTGAAAAAGACGACATCTGGATGGCAGCATATGTTGCTCCAAAACCTGAATATATCCTTCACAATTGTGCATCACCCATGCCATGTACACTAATGCACCCCATACCATCACATATGCTGGCTTTTAAATTCTGTCTGAATAACAAGCTGCATGGTCTCTCTCCTCTATAGCCCGAGGACGTGAAATTAGAAATATTTAAGCACTTATAAACTATGATTTTGCTCAAATGCTCCATATCAACCCATTCATTTTGGACTCACTCGCTCCACACATGAGACTTTTCGCCATTTTTCTTTGTTTGCTTGCTTTTCTTCTTTCACAATCTCTGTTTTCATTGGCTGTTGCAGGAGTCCGTTTAGATTGAGTCGTTGACAGGTTGACACTAGACTACGCTCACATTGCAGAGTGGTAATTCTCATCTCTACAAGGTCTCTGGTAATAGGAAAGAGATGCTTCCCAGTAATGCCGTTATTAAAGACCCTCTCACATTTCCTCTTTCTACATACCAACCATCTCTTTTATGTTTCTCTTCTATAATGTAAACTAATAGAGAAACAATTCATTATTTTTTTTTTAATTTAATGAGTTCTGTTTCCTGACCCAAAGGCCAATCAGCCCAATAAAACAGTGATTTTGGCTGATTTTTTTATTTTTTTTTACACAGCATCAGGCTCTGAGTTGGATCTATTTTCTAAAGAGTGATTCTTTAGTAGTACTCTTAGTGGTAGTGCTCTTTTACTGAAATTTTGTTTGTGCATTTTCTCTTTCTAGCACATCTCTAGTAATGTTATAGCCTATAGGTGCGTTAGTAATAGCATCCCAGTTTGAAGAGCGGGTGAATGTGTACCTGAACGAAAACATGGATGTTATGTTGGATGTTCACATGAGCTTGGGTGAAACATGTGGTGGTTTAGGGCTGGTTAAAAACTATTCAAGCTCAGGTCAGGAGCCACCCCAGAGCATCCATCCTTTCCATTAACAGGCCTAAAGGTTGACTCTGTAGGCCACAATGCATGTTTCCCTCTGCATTAGTCCATTTTAAGTGACCTTGAGTCCAGATAAGTAATGGACGTTTCTGGATGTTGTTGAAAAATGGTTTCTCCTGTGCATAGTACAGTTTAAAATAGCATTTTCAGTTGCAGTGAAAAACAGTGTTTATTAATAACTGTTCAATAAGTTATTCCTGACCCCATGTGGTGACATCAATCGCAGAAGCATAGCGGTTTTCAATGCAGAAACATCTAAGAGAACAAAGCTCATGTACATTCAGTTGTGCATTTGAACCTTGCCCTTTATGCACAGGGACATTGTTGAAAGTGCTCACAATCGCTAGTTAAGTAATATTCTTCAACCATGGGATTATTTACTGATGCATATTTTGGTAAGGTTTCCAGCCATGACAAATTCTTGGTTATAAAGGACTAGATCTTTCTTAGAGTTTGGGTACACTACATGACTTAACAAATAATAGAAAGACTGGGTTACGCTGCATTTTCACTGCTCCGGCGCATCAACGCACGCAGCATATCCTATTCGTTTTCAATGGAATACATCGGTTTCCGCCAGACATAGTCACGCAGTGCATGATAGGTCCGGCGCATTGAGTCTGGGGGAATGCAGTGCAGCAAAAAGTTGAGCTGAGCTAAACTTCATGAAGATTAATCCAGCCAATGTGATGTGCCTGTCTAATCAAAAGATAATGTATGAAAACATAACAATGCATGAAACATTTGTTCCATATTCAAACGTTCAAGTGGAGCACAACAATTTTAAATCTCGTCTTAAAGAAATATAAAAAGTATATATATGCTGGCTGCTGCTGTTTTCTCTGCTGTTTGCATTGAGACAATAAAGAAACAGCAGGTAAACATGTTTAAGTGATGCTCATGGATGTAAAAATGTGATCAGTGTGGTATTTTTTAGAGTCTTAAATGTACAGAAACTCGATGGTGTTCGTGCCTAAAACTCAGCTCATTAAAAAGCTTAGTGCCACACATGAGTGACTTTTCACCGTTTTTCTTTGTTTACTTGCTTGATTTTCTTCTTTCCCAGTCTCTGTTTTCATTGCTTGTTGCAGGAGTCCATTTAGGTTAAGTCGTTGACCAGTTTACACTAGATTACGCTCATAGCCGGGTCAAAAAAAAGCTAGCATTTGATGAACTCTGACTGGTCTGAAACACAGTCGAGAGGCCAGAAATCTGAGTCTGCACCCCTCACATGTTACTTTACCCTCTCGCCAGCTGTCCACTGACCCCAAACTCTTCAGACTAGAGCCGACCAGCACTAACGCACCCAGGCTGAGAATCGGGGCTGAAATCAGGATAAATGTTGTGTAGTGTAACACCAGCTTTAGTTGCTCTTGGAAGCTTTTGTAGCCAGGCAAGATTGCATCACCTGTTCAAGAGGGTTTTTTTAGCATTCCACAAATTTCTGTTTTGGTTTCAAAACAGGTTAAAGTGAATTTACATATCAAAGTGTTCTGTTCTTATCAGCATTTTACATTCTGTCCCAACATTTTTGGAACTGAGGTTTGTTACTGACTCTATATTTTGCCGTTGTTCGGCCTTCATGTCAACTTTGATTTGAGCTTTCTTAAGTTATTGGAGAGCAGATAAATGAATGTTGATTTTAATCTGAAAACTTTTGCCAGCCAACTTTTATTTCTCCTGAATTGCTAGCGACCAAACTTTTCTCCTCATTGCTTTTTCTGCTAAAACTGTATTTCTCAATTTGCACAGCCAGCCTGCTGCATGTGGCGTGGTGGCAGTAATGTCTTATTTCTTTATTTATTTATTGGGAGGTGGGCGAGGTGTCGTAATGGCTTTGAAAGCCTGGGGCTAAGAGACAGAAGGCGCTGCTTCATTGGCATAATACTAATAAGAGAATAGCTCCAACTGTCTGTTTCATAGTTCTTTCATTTTTCTTCCAAATCCACAATGGATTTGAATGAAATTACCTAGTTTTTCTTAGCTTTTCCAACCATCTGAGACCAACACATCTGCTGCTCTTTCATAAGCTCTAGCTGTGTCTTCTCAGGAGGGACAGTGACTTCTGTATGAGCCTCTAAAAATAGACAACTAAACTAATATCTAGGAGGATAAAATAATTAAGAGAGCTAATACTTTTCTTCTTGGCTCATTTAGGCAATATATAAGCAAGCGATGTTGTTTTGGGGGCTGAAAAAGTACAAAGCCAAAACACTTCTTCCTTGTATTTTCTGCTCTCTTTGAATAATTAATGGTTCAATTGTCATGTTTCTTACATTCTCTGTAAACCTTCTCCCCCTCTTTTTCCTCTGACCTGGCAGCTGCTGGATGATATGTGTTGAGATTTTTTCCCTCTGTGCCACCTCTCAACATTTGTTAACAGTTTTCATTACTAATTCACTCTCAGTGTTCCTCTCTGCAGTGGAATCGCAGTGATAAGTGGGCCTGGGTGGGAGCTGATGAAATTATGCCCACAGATCATTGTTGCATCATTTTGGGATTTTGGCCGGCAGCACTGTGGCTCATCAACCTTTGACTCTGTGATTATCTTTCAAACTAGTGGCTAAAAATAGAACATCATATACTGATTTTTTCAGTTTTTTTTCAGTCTATTATCTCAGTATAACCATCGTCTCTCTGATGGATATAAAGACACAAATTGTGAAAGGGTGTACATGACAGTGATTATTCCATGGCTAAAGATGAACATACTGTAAGTGTCAATTTTGGATGGTCCACTGTAAATGCTTGGTAAATGCTCAGTATACCTTTAAGTAAAATTCAACTAAATATCTGTTAAATGCAACTAAACCTTAAGTTGTGTGTTATTTAAATGATCCACTTTGAAAATGCCCTGTCTGTTTATAAGTAACACTCAACTAAATAAGATTAAGAGACCCTTATTAGTGCCACAAAGGGGAAATTTCACCTATGCAATCTAACCCATCTGTGCAGTGAAACACCACATACACACTAGTGAAGACACACACTAGGGGGCAGTGAGCACACTTGCCCAGAGCAATGGGCAACCCTATCCACAGTGCCTGGGAGTCAGGCGCTTTGCTCAAGGGCACCTTAGTCATGTACTGTTGGCTCAGGTGATCAAACGGGCAACCTGGTTTGTTCCCAGCAAGGCTGGTTCCCTAATCTCCAGCCCATGACTGCCCACAAGGAGGTGCACCATTCCCGGAGGTACTGCAATACCAGCTCATATAGAGGACATATCAGATATTAAACTGATAAGAAAAGGTACTACACTTGATCTCAGCCAAGGCCGAGAAGCAAAACATCTATTACATGCAACTGAACCACAAGTTCAGTGTGAAGGTGTTTATTAAATCTTCAGTGCTAAATGTACATCTACTCCTAACCTTAACCCTAACCACAATGTTGTTGATAATTAACTCAACATTATATATATATATATATATATATATATATATATACACACACACACACACACATTTTAAAAAATAGGATTCTTTCAGATGAACTGGTTGTAGCCTGCTACCTGAGTGTCCAGCTAACAGGGGAAGAACAGACCACCAAATATCTGTGGTAATCCAGGTTGCACTAGTTGACAACTGGGTTTGGGCATCACTCAGTAAAAGGTACCAATCTGTCACTGGGCCAGTACCCCTCTTGTGAGTGGTGTGGTACCCTCACATATACATCTTAATACCTTTAGTCAGAGAACATAACTGTACCATAATCCTTTGAAATTATATTTTCTAAATTGTATTGACTCCACACACCCCGTCGCGTCTCCAGGCTTTTAGTTTTTTATCTGTTTTAGAACATTAGGTTATGAAAAGATATAAATATGTACTTTTCCACTAATCAAAACTTATTTAAAGTGCACAACTTGACCTTAAAACCACGGTTGTACCTTTGATAGAACATGTACATAGTTTAGTACCTGAACAGAACCAAAACTGTTGCACAACAATTTCTGTTCACATATAACCAACAAAGATTTTCCACTAATACTTACATAGAAAAGCATATTAGCCAACACATATTTGCATAATAGCTTAACAGCATATTTAATAACAATAAAATTATGAAGCATTATAAACATTCTTGGTGCTTTTACCAAAATTCTAAAGGTGCAGTGTTTTAATCTTTGCCTCTGAGACTTTTTGAACATAAAAAAGCCACACGACTACCCTGAACAAGTTTCATTACCTCACACTATTTCAAAATGTTTTTGATGATCTCCCGCACTTTGGAGCAAGCAGATACATGATGAAGAAAGTTTGATCCATAATACACCTCATTCCATCTCTGATCCCACACTCTCACACAGGTATGAAACTGTCACTGGGGCAGAGCCCCTCTTGTCACTAGGGTGGTACCATCAACGGCACATCTCAGTACCTTTAGTCAGGGAACATAATTGTGCCATAATAATGATATTTTCTAAGTTCTACTGACTCCACACACCCGCCTCTCATCTCCAGCCTTTTTATTTTACTGTTCTGTTTTAAAACATTCGGTTATGAAATGGTACAAATGTGTACTTTTTACCTAGGAAAAAAAACACATATATAAGGTACACAGCTGTACATTAAAAGCACTGCTGTACCTTTAAGGGACCGTTTACATTGTTTGCACCTTGAGGAATGAAAACTGACCTGCACAGAACCTTCACTTGTAACAGTGCAGATCTGCGACTATTGTCAACATGACATTACCTGATTTCCCCCATCTCAACACTTAAAGCAAAACTGTAAAAGCGATTTTTTTTCTATTGAGATCATTTGATTGGTTCATTTTTGGTATTATTATTGTTTTTGTTTTGCTAAACATTTACATAACACAATCAAACGTGTGTTATTAGTTGTGTGATATAAAAAATCCCAAGCCCAGTTGCATGAGTTTATAACTGTAAAGTGTTTGTGTATTTGTTTTTAAACATATTCCCTTTTTCTACATGTTTTGGACACAGCAGCTGCCCTTAATGAAAAATTGAAAATTCCATGATGTAACATGTCTGCCCTGCTCTGTAGTCTTAGTTTCCATGTGTCATGGGCTCCTGTTTGTTTACGTTCCTTCTTTACTCCTGGTTCCTCCTTTAGTATCTGCCCTCCTGTCTCTTTTCAGTCTAGTTTGCCTGTCATGTGCCTTTGTTTGGTTTTCTTGCTGCCTCGTCATGTAACACCCCTCACCTGATGTGTGTTCAATTCTCCTCCCCTCTATGATCAGTCTCAGCTGTCTTGTTTCTGTCTCTGCTTACTTTGTTAGCCTTCTTTTACCTTGTTCTTCCATAGTCAGGACCCCCACAGGACCACAGGCGTTATTTGGGTGGTGGATCGTTCTCTGCGCTGCAGTAAAACTGACATGGGGGTGGTTGTTAGTGTGTGTTGTGCTGGTCCGAATGGATCAGACATAGCGGTGTTGCTGGAGTTTTTAAACACTGTGTCCACTCATTGTCCGCTCTATCAGACACTCCTACCTTGTCAGTGCACTTTGTAGATGCAAAGTCAGAGAAAATAGCTCATCTGTTGCCTCACAGTTTGTATTGGTCATCCTCTAGTCCTTCATCAGTGGTCACAGGACGATGCCCACAGAACGCTGTTAGCGGAATATTTTTGGTGGGTGGACTATTCTCAGTCCAGGAGTGACATTGTGGTGTCACAGCAGCCCTGCTGTGTCTGATCCACTCGTATAACCAACAAAACACACAGTTGTATTAAGTAACACAAATGAGCAGATGAGCTCATTAGCATATTTAATAAAGTAACGTTAACAAACAGTAGAAACATTCTTTCTGCTTTGACTTCATGTAAAACTCAAAACTCTGACTCAAAACTGATTTGATGCATATAAAATACAGCATTCTGGTCTATGATTGCCAAGCAAACCTATTATCAAATATCATTTCATGAACAGTGTAATAACTACGAATAACCTGCCGCATAGATCATTTCATTCTTGTGTTCAGTGTATGTTATGATGAGAATGAGGTGGCTCAGCCAATCAGATTGTACAACTAAAACTCCTCCCCCTCACCTATTCTTATTATTTGACAACTTCCTAACATTATATGAGGTATTCTTTTTTATTTTTTTGAGTTATACACATTTTTAGATTCTTTATTTATAAAAGACAAGGTTTTGTCTCCAAAGCCAAACTGTAACTTAGTTCTATAAGGTTCTATCTACACACAAGAGGACCAATCAGGCTCTGCTGCTTTGGCATGTCGCTGCACTGCTCAGTGGGGTAGGTTTTCTACAACATGGAAGAAGTTAGAAAAATTAAGCCTTAAATGTGATTACATACTGAAGATTTTAATTGATGGGGTATTAATGACAAAATGAACATTAACTTCATTCATTCATCTTTTCTTTCTCTTCTTTCTGCCAAATTAAGCTATTTTGTTGCATTAAGTCACATTTCTGATATGAAACCAAACCTCACACTGCCTTTAGATTGACCTGCTACACTGACTTCCTGGCACAGTTTATTACAGTAGCTATTGTTGTGAAACACCTAAATGAATGGCTCCTACCAAAAATTTACCTCTGCACTGGACGAAATATTTAGCACTGACCTTCATACTTAATCCATCAATGAATGCTTTTTTTGAATAAGAAGAAGATTCATCCTAAAATAAGAAAAAAGTCCTAAAAATCTAAGTAATATAAACGATAATACATAAACTGTTTGTGCTCCTTTGCATGTTTTCAGAATCAGAATCAGAATCAGAATCAAGCTTTATTGGCCAGGTATGCTACTCATAGAAGGAGTTTGGTTTTGGTTATAGGAGCTCACAGTACACAGAATCAGACAGACATTCACATATAGGGAATGAGATAAAATAAATATAAAATATAACAAAATAAATGAAAACATGCATTCCTACTATCATTCACTCACAAACACACACACCCACTCAGACACACACAGTCATACCTGTAAACCTTACAATGTGCAAAGTATGGGTCTAAAGTTAAAGTGCTGAGTGCAGCAGCAGTTAGAGGGTGTACAGTGGCAGAGAAAGGGATCAGTGAGGTGACAGTCAGATAGGTGGGGTAATACAGCTGGTAAGTAAGATGCTAGAACAAACAAGCACGGGTTTGAGACGGCGGTTCCAGAGGATGGAGTTGAACTTGATACTATATACCAGTATATGTAGAAGTGCAGATTGAAGCTGGAATATTGTTGTTTAATATTTTAACTGTTCAAGAGAGTGATGGCTTGTGGGAAGAAGCTCCTTTGTAGATAGATAGCCTCTTTTGCCAGATAGAGCCTCATAATTCCAAGCAGAAAGTGAGTTCTTAGGATTAGAAGGTTCTACTTGCATTTTTCATTTTCATGTATTAAAGAGACGTGTTCCATAAATCAGTTTCCCTATTTGGAATGCAAAATCTTTTAAGCTTAATATCTCAAAACTGCTCAGAATGCAAATACAACCTTATAATTCCAAGGGGACAAACTATCCATTTTGTGGTTATTCTGTGATCTGCACAAATTCGTCCGCCTTTTTCTCCAGTTTTAAACCCTACACATCAATGAACACAACAGCGACTACAAAATCGAAAGTCTTGATGTAAAAACAGCTTCCAAAGCACACACTACCTCGCTGCCACGTAACAAGACAGCTTAATGCTACATGCACAAGCAGAGGGAGTTCTGTGGAGCGTTTATGATTAGCCAAGTGTAGCAGTGCCAGACAAATGGAGCCACTCACAGCGAGTGTATGAGAGAAGCATTCTAATGGGCATGAACTGCAATGCAACGCACCTCATGAACCTCTATCGATTCTAGAGCGTAACCAGGCCAAAGTGTCGATGTGTGAGTGATGCTGCTGCCCTTATCCGATTAAAGGGCAGGGGCTTTTGACCAAATTACTATTTGCACATCAACAGAATACTATCGGTGGGTCATAGTCGCTTATGATGACTGGGTTGAGTGATTAAAATATGTTGAATAATTCACTATAATAGTGCGTCTTTCATAGAGAATGAGAATAAGCCAGGCTGGCCAGCCGTGTCTTTTTGACCTTATTATATAAATATTTAAAAATGGCCAATTCAGCTGAAGGGGAACAGAGATGATACATTCTCCTGATTGTGACCACCATGAATCAGGGAAATCATAAGGCGATCCAAGCGACATGATTCAAAGTAGCATCCCAGTGTAATGATTGAAAAAAAAGGTTTGATTGTAATGAACTAGAAAACAGCTTAACATTTGGGCCTTGATTGTTTACCATGAACATACCATAATGAAGCAGTGTTTTATGGACAAACCTTGCCTTATAAGTAGCTTTTCTTATCAAGTCATTGCACAGCACTAATGACCGCTAGTATCGCCATACAATTTCCTGCTTAATGGGAGCATCAGGCTAATGGTGCGTCATTTTCTCACACTGGGTTTAGTTGCCGCTCAAGACACATCCACCAAAAACATGCAGGCAACATATTCTTTATTTTGTATGGTGTAGTTTTAGAGTGAATTCTTCAATAATTTAAGCTTAACTCTGAATATTAGTGTAGTCTGCTAGCCTGTTAGCTATCTGCTGAGACCTGTCTTCTTATGGCCTTCCGCCCAATGACCGCTGGGATAGGCTCCAGCACCCCCCGCAACCCTGAGGGAGAAGCAGCTTAGAAAATGTGTGTGTGTGTGTGTGTGTTCTTATGTAGGGTATGTCTACTAGTGTTTTGGATAATTTCATAATGCCCTTTCATGCTAGGCCATCTCTAGCCACTAGGGGTAGTGCAGGTGCCACTAAGGGGTCATTAGAGCTGAGTGGTAACAGAAGTGGGCACCCTAGTTAAGGGGTGCTCAGACACTGCAGACAGTGCTCAGTCTTGAGTTCACTCCGCTATGTGCATGTCTCAGACTAAGCCGGTATTAGCACCTTTATCAAGACTTCAGTTCTGGTTTCTCGAGTATTGACTGGTGACTGCGTTCCCCTTTACTTTCATGAAACTCTCTTTTGTTTGAAGATCCTGCTCTGATGTTCCTTTTGTTTGGCCTTGACCCTCTAATGAAACTGTTAATGATGTTGCTGTCGTTTGTCTTGTCCATGCTCTCATGTCTATGCTGCTATGCATTCACATCTTGTGAGTCCACATCTTGTGCTTGGCCAGTGGTTTATCCCACAGAATTCTGGTGCCTGAACAAGGGAACTGCCATTTTGGTCCCCACTGGGGATAAGCCAGCCATCACACTACAAATTTACCTGCCCATGTTGATGCCTGGTATCTATCAATATTGCAATGTCAGCATGAAATAATAACAATAATAGTCTTTATTCATATAGCATCTGTCATATGAAAGCTATGAAAATTCTGTGCTCTCTGATTGTATATAATGAACAAAGACAGCCTCCTTGAACAACACCAAAAGATATGTCACATTTCTTTGACACATAATTTATAACTCTGAGATAAAGCCATCTTCCTGTAGTACATGTTGGAAACCAACTGAGGGCACATTCAGAGAGACTAGCTCAGGTTTCTAGCCAATTGATTAGAATACTGTAGTCAATTGTGTCAAACGCAGCATTCAGATCTAACAGAATAAGAGCCGAGACCCTGAGTATTGAGTTTAAGGTCATTCTCTATCTTAGTTCGAGCAGCCTCTGTACTCTGATTAGACTGATGAGATTGTTAAGCTGACTGAATACTGCTTTTTCAAGTATCCTACTCATGAAAGGAGAATTTGAGGCCTGTAACTGCTTAGTGCCTAGATTTTTTTTGCTAAACAGTTCTTTTATTTTCCCTGCAGAAGATGCTGAATGAGGTTGTGCTAGTCATGCTTGTTGCTTATTTGATTTTCATAGCATTCAAAGAGAAAAAATGAACAGAAATGTAAATATTTTTCTGTGTACAGTCCAAACATTGGATATTCCAACAAGGGGCACTGCTTTGAATGTTGTAATACTTGGTATTTTAGAATGTTTGTTATTTCTCGTATTAAGCACTGTGCTACTACACTTGGCATCAGTATCAGTCAAATGCCTGATACTATGACAACATGTGGCGTAAAATAAACACTCTAGTGTTTTTCAATCTAAACTCAATCTGCTCCATCAATCTGGTGATCAATTTCTTGTATTCAAAAGAACAGAAAATCACAATTAATGGAACCCACAGGGAGCTGTCTGAGCACCTGCCCATTGATTTCTATTGTAAGCGTGTTTTTGAGTCAATGGCTTATCTGTCCTGTGAAGTACAGGGAGACATGTCAAAAAGACTGTCTGTGGTAATTGACTATAAGCTACAGATGGAGCAGAAAGAGAATGGATTGGAAAACCGTGGAGTATTCCTTTAACAGGCCTCATTTGAATTAATTCCAATGCTGTAAGTTGTCGTTTAGAAGCAAATCCTTTCTGTCCCTTCAGGTTTGCTTCTCTGATGCTCACAAGATCTCTTTTTCAATGTGTCTGAGTCTGTCTGAAAGAGTTAAAAAAGAGACAGCAATAGTTCTTCACTTTGTACGGTTCTAGAAATCCTACCTGCAATTCTTTCTCTCGCTCCCTCCTGATGTACACAGGCACACACTCAGCCCAATCACTGATATAGCTGTCAGACTGCAGTGGGAAAGAGCCAAAGCGATAAAGCTAAGTGATTTTTCTTCTGGTGTTGATAAGGCACAAGTTTATCGATTCCTTGTAACAGCTGTAACAAGAAAACAACTCACTAGTATTAAAGATGTGTGTATATTAAAGCCAGTCATTATTTTCTAAATTGCTTTTTTCACTGTCTGACCTAATTTCAAAACACTTTCTGCATCTTTTCTAGTGTAGAAAAGCCGCTACACTATGAAACTAGACTGGATTGGATTCCTAAGAAAGTGGATTGGCTTGGATTCCAAAAAAGTTGGTACAGTATGTGAAATGAAAATGAAAACCGAAAGCTGTGATTAAATTCTGCTTGATCTGTATTAAACTGAAAACAGTAGAAAAACATATTTGGTGTTTTATTCTAGACATACTTATTCCACATTTGCTTGCAAGAGGTCCAAAAAGTTGAGACAGGAGCATGTTTACCACTGTTACATAACCTTTTAATTTAAAAAATATTTAGGAAATGTTTGGAGACTAAAGACTGCTGCTCCACCATACAGGGCCTTCGTTGTGTGTGGAGATGACGCCATGATGTTACCTTACCCTTATTAGTCCCACAACATGGAAATTTCACCTCCTCATTTTAACCCATCCATGCAGTGAAACACCCACATACACACTAGTGATATACACATTACACTTGCCCACAGCAATGGGCAGCCCTATCTATGGTGTCCAGGGAGCAGTTGAGGGTTAGGTGCCTCGCTCAAGAGTGCGTCAGTCACATGCTGTCGGCTCAGGGGATCGAACCGGCAACCTTCTACGTTGTAAAACATAGAAAATGTGGCTTGTCAAGAACAGAGCATTTGTTACTCCATATGTTGTTGCTCACATTTTTCAGCATCGGCTGAGCGGTCTAAGGTGCTGGGTTAAGGCTCTACTCTCTTTGGGGGCATAGGTTCATGGCTTCTAGGTTGGTATATTGTACTGTAGTATACTGTATTGTATGGTATATTGTAACACCTCTGCTTCCCATGTTGTAGACTTCAGTTCAGTCCCCCGCTTGGGAAGTACCCTATGCTGAGTCTTTGGGCAAGACTCCTAACACCGCCTTCGGCCACATGTATAAAACATGACTGAATTGTAAATTGCTCTGGATAAGATCGTCTGCCAAAAGCCATAAAAAGTCCAATTTAAGCGGTAATGGTGCTGCCACAGGTGTGCAAGTTATTCATGCCATGGGCACTAATGCACCTGTATACCATGACAGACTGTGGCTTTTGAACTTCAGAGCATTTAGTGTCCAAAGTGGACTCAGACCTCTCAGTCTTAGTTTTCTGTGCATATGTGAACACGACAAATGAACTCAGACCCCTCTGAATTTGGGCTGAGGCCACCTTTTGAAGTTTGTTTCGTGGGTAGATGATTTGTGCCTTGTGAACGACCCCAGTTCGCTTTTGCTTCACTTTATGGTGAAGACCTTGAGACTCACCGTACACACAGCCACAGACTTCCAGCACTTCAGCAGGTAAAACAGACCACCAAGGATAATTTATAAGGTGCTACCTAGGATAAAGCGACAACACAGCAGGCCTGACATGTTGAAGTGATAAGATGCGAGAGCCTGTGTGATTTTACCATGTTAAAGGCTCATTCTGTAAATGCTTCCAACGCAAAGCTGAAAATTCACCTCTGCTCTTTCAAATACACTATTTCATGGCAGAGACACAGGTTTGCTAAGTTGAATTCAGTAAGGAGCACAGCTGAAAATGGAACCCACTGCGGTAGACATGCTGCGTCATTTTTCCAATTTTGCCCGATGAACTTTGGCCAGTCATTTCAGTGTGGCCAGTAGGAGAGCAGTAGGAGTGTCTGGTAGTTCCTCTGCCCACCTAAACGGTTAGATTTATCAGAGATTGTTGCCCACTTTGCGAGCGCTGTGCACACCGTGAGTGGTGTGAAAAGGGTCTGAGTTCTGAAGTTGTGGTCTGAACAAGAAGTGATCTGTGATCTCAAAGGACCAGCAAGAAAAAACGTCCTGTTTGTAGTTCACTTACATTGTGAACATGAAGAGGACTGAGATCATGTGCAGTTGGTTCCCTTTCAGGTTCACTTTAGCAAAATTCATTTAACAAGAACTAAAGGTGGAAATATCACACTTACACTGGTAACAATGTGGATGCCTCTTTGTCCTTTCTCTGTAGAAAGTAAAATACCTAAATCAGTTGCTTTTATATATATTGTGGCTAAAATTGGCAAACTGCAGCCCTTAGTTTCCTATTAAAGACTAGGCCTTTCCTGAATGCTCCTTTTATGCCCAGACATCACTGCATCACCTACTTAAATGATTGTCTACACCAATCAGCCATAACATAAAAACTATACTTGTATCTACACTCACTGTCCATTTTATCAGCTCCACTTACCATATAACTAGACTTTGGGATACGGGATTAAGTTCTTAAAGTAGTTTGTAGGACCGAACTCAAGATCTCCTGATGATAGGGCCAACTCTTAGATGGTTGCGCCACTTGGGAGCATGCAAAAGGTGCTTTTAACATCCAAGTTAGCAAAATTTGTCTGACTCACTTGTGGGCCACATCCTTGGTCTGTTCTGGCCCAGTATATGGCTGGATTCTTAGCCCAGATCTGGCCCACACACACTGTAAAATGAGTAGAACTATAGAGAATAGCCCAAATGTAGTCCCAATCTGGCCCAACTACATATTTGGTCTACAATATTCACACTAGAAGTGTCCTACAAATGCAGACTTGAGGCAAAATGGCATGTAGTTGTCCAGGATATGCCCCTATTCTGGCCTGCATGCCTAACATCTACCCGGTAGTCAACAAACACTCACATAGGAAAGCCAGAATCAGCCCAAAATTGTCTGCTATCTGGGAATAAGCTATACAACTAAAAAAAAAATCAACAAGTGGCACTAGTCCTCATATCATATTTGCTTATTCCAGTGTCTACTGTCCTTAAGTCTGTTTTAATGCAATGTACTGTCTGCCAGATGGCAGGAGATTGAACAGTTGGTGACCAGGATTGTACGAGTTCTTGGTTATTTTCCTAGCTCTGCTGAGGCAGCAGGAGCTGGAGATACCTTACCTATGACTCATGGCATCAAACATTATGAAATATCATGAAAACTTACTGTAATCGCTATATCAGGGGATATAATCTATCATGAAAACTCATGAGAGCATATTACATCTGCCATGACATGTTTGCGGCATGTTGTGTCAATGTTAAATTAAGTAGGGTTTAAGCGAAGTGTTAGAATTAAAGAACTTAATGGACAGTTTAACGTTCACTTAAGCACAGCCGTAGTACATGAGAGTAAACGTCGCAAGTTCAAGAACACAAGTACACCACAGGAGCCCTGACACAGCAACTTCAGGTGAAGGCTTGAGCTATAATTAATGACCATGAGCTGTGAATCTGACGCTGAGGTAAAACCTCCATGACCACAACACCTGGAGTTCTTGAACACACACACACACACACACACACACACATTTTCTAAGCCGCTTCTCCCTCAGGGTCACGGGGGGGGGAGGGCTATCCCAGTGGACAGGTCCCACCCTGGACAGGTCGCCAGTCCATCGCAGGGCAGACAGACAGACATACACAATCACTCGCACCTAGGGGCAATGTAGCATGTCCAATTGGCCTGATTGCATGTCTTTGGACTGTGGGAGGAAACCAGAGAACCCGGAGGAAACCCACGCAGACACGGGGAGAACATGCAAACTCCGCACGGAGAGGACCCCGGTTGCCTGGGCGGGGAATCGAACCCAGGCCCTCCTTGCTGCTACCCACCGCGCCACCCCGTTCTTGAACACTGACTCATTAAATATTCAGAGAAGAACTTTAACCAAAAAAAAAAAAAAAACACCTTGTAAACTTTCACAATTCGATTTTTCAAGCAGCTTTTGAGGCCCAAACCCACACAAGTGATCAACTCCAACAAGAAATCATACACATCAGTCATAACCCAACTCTGTATTTCTTACCAAAGTCCCACTGTGATCAATAATGAGCTGTGTAGTTTCAAATGGCAGAATAAAGAACTTTTAGAGAACTATTGATATTCTAGATGAATGAGTCATATTCTATGAACCTGTATCTTCAATAACATATAAATATATGTTAGAATATAATTGCTATTTTTCTCCTGCTGGACTGACTTATTAGTGCTGGTTTTCAGTGGTTATGAATAAATGCACAACTTGAAATGTCTTGCTGGGAGCAACTCGAGCGGGGGTTGAAAATATAATTTCAATTTAGCTAATGCAGAGGCCTGAATGGCTTTATGATAGAATAATAATCTTTATGCTGCAGCTACATTTTCATAGACCAGAGCAATAGCTGTACTGTTAATGCCATACATGTTACTAACTTACTACTAGGAAGATGAGAAGCTGCTTTATGGCCAAACTGTATTTTATTCCATTATAATGAGTGTTAGAGAGGTTATGATACTCGATATTATGAACAAAGTTCTGTGAGAAGAATAAAAAAGGGAATGAACTCAGTCTGTCGTCTTGTCTAAGAAGCAGTCTGAGGTTCAGTTTTCCTTACTAGTTGGGTTTTTTAGGGGCTTTAAGAGGTTGTGGTGGGCAAAACATAAAAGGCTACTTATATGAGTAAAGGACCATGACTATTGGTGTTAGACCTAAGTTTGGCTCATTAATGTAACGCACAAAAATAGCCTCCAGAATATTTTCTAAACGTGTCCTTAAGTGTTTTCTGATAGCGCTGCTTTCTGTTAGCATTACGCTATTGCTAGTTTACTTAGTTTAGTTTTTTTTTCCTCTGTCCTCTTGGATTTATGCTACATGCAAAAACTCAAAAACAGCTAAATAGACTTAATTTTTGATTAATTGAATTGCATTTTTAATATCAGATATTGTCAATACTCAAAATCAATTTACACTAAAAGACAGAGCTAAATATGATTAATTTTATAATAATATAGATCATATTTGTTATTCTTCATCTGTTAAGATGTGTTTTAGGGCCTGTTTGTGTGATTTTGAGGGCAAGACTGTAGTCCAAGTTAATTGGAACAGTCCCTCTGAAGTAGGCATGGAGCACATGGTCAGCGTCCGGCCATACATTATATAAAAGTTTGTGTCATTATGGTGGTTTTAATGTGGTTTTAGCTGTAAATTTCTAATCACCAGCCCTAAACTCAGAGTCTGAGTCAATCAGAGGACTGTCTGAGACACTCAAGCTCTAGATACATACATGTGCAGTGAGCCATTTAAATGGATGTAAATG
Source organism: Pygocentrus nattereri (assembly GCF_015220715.1). NCBI lineage: Eukaryota > Metazoa > Chordata > Actinopteri > Characiformes > Serrasalmidae > Pygocentrus > Pygocentrus nattereri. The sequence continues at coordinate 38,790,792 of NC_051218.1, read as the reverse complement.
CATGATCTGAATGGTTGCTTTCTAAACTGGACTAAATAACTGCTGAATCTCCATGGAGTTACTCTGGACACACAGGCTAAGTCCTACTGAGATGTGATGGTGAATTGCATTGCTGTTTTAACCCTTTTGTTGCCATATAAAGGCTAAAGCAGAGAGCTAATAGCAGGTTTTCCACTGTACATTTTTCACTTTAAACTACTGAAGCCTGGTTACACTACCACATATACTCACAGTCAATGATGTTTCTAGAACTTCTAGAAAGATGTGGTCTAGACAAGAAGGGTGTTATTTTTTATTCTCTTGAGAGCACCACCCATTCCGAACCAAAATGTGATTGATTCCACTCTCACTTCTTAGTTTTGTTGGTATTCGATTTGTGTAAGGTCTTCTTTCCAGCTCCTGAAGGCCTAAACAATGACAGAGCTCACTTGGCTGCATTTACCTACCTAAAATGTTTCCAACCAAAATATAAGAATAAAATTGTTTTACTTCAATATTTGCAGAGTTTATGCCCTGCAATGGACTGGCGACCTGTCCAGGGTTTATCCTGCCTTGCGCCCGATGACCGCTGGGATAGGCTCCAGCACCCCCCCTCCCCCGCAACCCTGACAGAGAAGCGGCTTAGAAAATGGATGGATGGATGGATGGATTGATTTGCAGAGTTTAAATGCAACATACATGATGATTCTATTAAATACAAATAAGCCACCAATTCTAGCTCAGAATCCTCTAGAATAGCCTTGTGTTTAAAAGCAAACTTTAAAACAGGCTTGTTTTTGATGTTTCTGCTGACAAAGGTGGATTTGTGTACATTCTGCTATAACTCCGGAATATCTGTGTTTCTTCACTGGGGTGAAGAAAGGGTGAAGATGATGATGGATGAGCATTGGTTCACACTAGATGTCGAGTGATCTGTGACTATTTGATGTACTTACTTATTTGGGAACATTTTCACAGCTCCAACCTAGAAAAGTCCATTAAATATATTTAGAAAAGATTTCACACATGGCCAATCTCAGTAATTGATTCATTAAAAGAAAATAAATCAGGAGCCATGCTTGGAAAATTAATTACCATTCCATAATACCTAGCGAAGTGCTGTAACACACAGGCCAGATTCGAGAACGTTTTTCTAATGTCTTGGACTCGATAGTCGCTGTACCCAGACTTGGATTCATCTTGGTCATTGGTCTGGCTAAATTTAGTCTCTTGTCCCAACCAAGAACTGCTATCACTTAAAAACTATTTATTCATTTTATTATTTATTTTATTTTATTTTACTGTCCCCAACACACACTGACTAACTGTTCAATTGTCCTCTGAAAAATTGAGACAAAAATCAATTTGGTGACTACTGAAGCCATGTTTCTGTGTACATATATGTATAGCTTTTCTTTTGCAGGTAAATAAATAATTTTGTGTTGATTCCTAACATTAAATCAAGGGGAAATGTGTCAGCCATCCAGACATGAACCTGCAGATAAAGAATATAAACTGAATGCAAACTATATAATACATTTCATTTAAAACAGCACAGCAATTCCAGAATCCTCTGTCTTAATTTTCTTATCCCAAGATAATCTGTAGGGGTTTAGCTCACTTTTTGAATGCCTGGTGGACTCATTTTCAAAAGATCACGAAATTTGAACTGTAAGCAGTGAAAGACTAATTAAAAGAGAGCTCAATTTTTGTTTTGTCCTTATTAAATCATTAAGATGTGGGTTAAATCATTATCTTATTGAAATATATGCTATGCATATTTATTATTATAAAGAAGTATATTCTATACAAGTAAAGAATGTAAATACTTTATTATAAAGAAAGCTGCTACATGAAGTGGTTATGAATACATTGCCTAATGTCTGCGACACTGTTTTATGACAGTTATGAGATGGATCTTTGGTCTAAATCATACTGTTAAAATCTCTTCACGGTAGCGAGGTACATACAGGATGTTGTAAAGAAAAATACTCCCAAAAGAAAAAAAATGATCATTATCGACATTACATATAAAAACTGAGGTGACACATGAAGATTCTAGTAGGTGGTATTCGTAGATTGTAACCCTAGGGTCATTTCCATAAAGATACCCAAGTATGTTTCTCATCAAACCACTCTGAATGACTTTATCTACACCTCCTCAACTAAACTATGCAGAAAGTTTGGAGAATCAATGGAATTCCCCTTTTAAAGGTTTGTTCTCTAAGATCTTGAACTTATAAACTAAGCGCTCTTCTTCCCTGCTTCTTCTAATGCATTCCTTCCATTAGTGCACTCTGTCAGTCTCTCTTTCTAGCTGAAAAAACTTCTTTGAAATGAGCGTGTGAATTTTCTGTTTTCAAGTCACAAGCTAGGAAATTAAATATATAATTTGGTAAATCTTCAAACTGAAAAGAACAAATGTTTTGATTATGTAATTGCACGGTTTCATTTATTTAACATTTCGGAGTTTCCATAAATTCAATGTGTAAAGAAACGTTTTAGTTGCAGTGTCACTTTCCCTGCACATCCCTACTAAGACTGCTTTTCTTTTAAGGCAACTTACCGAGGTGCTAAAAGGTTCAGACTCTGGGCAGATCCATCAGCATGAACATGTTGCCTTGGACACCATGACCCCTGTTTGGCCTTTTGACTATTAGAATATACCAGGAGTTGCAAAATGTTAAAATGAGCCATTTCGTCCTTTCAACAAATATCAATCCACTTTGGGATCCACAACATTTTGTGTCCATTTTACTGAAGTAACTTTTCATCTTGGCTGTAAATATGTCTCAGTATGTGCTAATGTCTTAGTATAGGCTAAAAAATGTAATTTAAACAAAAACGCAGACTTACTGTAACGCCGTGGAGTGATGATGAGGCAGACGCATATGCTGAGATAAGCGAGATTTATTATGGGCAAATTCATACTCGGGGTCAAGACAGTCCAGGGTCAAGGAGCCAACACAGGGGTATCGAGGGACAGACATAACTTAACTAAACACAGACTGGAAACACCATGGAGGCCAGCAATGAACAAAACACCACAGGAATTAACAACGGCCACAAGATAATACACCACACGAGAATACACTACAAGAGAATACAAAGACCAGCAACAAACCACGACAAACACAGGGTTAAATACAATGGGCTAACGAGACACAGGTGGAAGTACTCAAGGGCAGGGTCTGAAAACAAGGGGGCAGGACTGGGAAGAACTCAATCACAAGAAAAGGACTGGAAGGTAAACAAAAGCACATGGACTGGACTGGCAGGAGCCAATCGTGAAACTTCCTTTGCTCTGCTTTAAGCTTTTCTCGCATCTCCAGCAGGAAACATTTCTGCAGAAGTGGAATAGTAAAACATCTCTGACCGTTCAAGTTTTTACAAAGTTAAAGTCAGCTTCTCATTCACCAGCTTTCTTGTTAAAATCTTCCCTTTCCACCTTAAGTGGTGCCTGAAGTGGCAGAATGTAACTGCCACACCATTTAAGGTGGAACAGGAAAAGGTGAATTAGTATTGTTTACGACCATTTCTGAATTAACTCCAGTGTTTAAGACCATTTATCATTGGAACTGTGTTATAAGGCTCAGCAAAGCTAGTTAGTGCGAAGGAGGATTATTTTATTTTTACCTAAAAATTCTTAATACCTAATACTTCTGTGGAGCCACGTAAGAGTAGCAAAAGGGCCACATGTGGCACTGGAGCCACATGTTGCCAACCTCTGGACTATATTAATACACTATTTCTATGCAGTGTCACCTTCATGGCTTTCTTTGAGGTTTGTGTTAAGATCAAAGGGAAATTGCAGCTACAATTTCAGTTTGGGGGGACCACAGCCCCCATGTTGGCACCTGTTTGTTACAGTGAATGCTTTTGTTTCTTTAAAACAAAATGTGATACTAGACAAAAAGAACCTCATCAAAAGACATTTTTAATCATTCTGTCATTTATTCAAGGAGCAACATTATCCAATATGCAAATCAACTGTGTGAAAAAGTAATCACCCCCTTAGTTAATCAAGCAATAAATTAAGCAAATTTAGTTGATAATGAGATTCAGCTACAAACTAATTACTATAGGGACAACCTTCAGTCTTCCCAAGAGTGGCTGGACTGCAAAAATCTCATAAAAGGCACAGAAACAGAAAAGCATCCAGGACATCACCAAAGGTTCCAGAGGAACATGCAAGGAACTGCAGGTCTCTCTAGCCTCAGCCAAGGTCAGTGCTCATGACTCCACAGTAGAAAAAATAAATAAATAAATTGGGCAAAAGAGGACTTTGGCAAGGCAAAAAAGACCGCTAACCAAAAGAAATATTAACGCTTGTCTTATATTAGCTAATAAATAAATACAAAAAAAACTGCTTTGAAATGACCATGCTTGAATTCTATTTAATTATTTTTTATTGACAAGCTAGGAGATTAGGTAACACTATTGTGAGTGGTCTTTGTAGATGAACAAACCTTTAACAGAGTATCAATAGCACATTATCAATAGCACATATCAGTGAAGTAGCAGCAGTGAAGCATGAAAACATTTAGGTAAATATACTAAAGATGTGCTATTGATACTTTACTTAGATTAAGTAGATGTATTGTTGATATGCTGCATGTAGTGGACTAAATATGCGACTTCCATTATGCAAAACCTAATCTCACCCCACATTACACGAAACCTAATGCTGGCCCTAAACCTAACTTTAACCTTAACCTCAACCTAAGATCTAACCCTATCCCTCACTCTGACCCTAATTTGAACCTGAAACCTAATCCTTACCTTAAACTTAACCTCGAGCCAAAACCTAATCCTAGCCCTAACCATAACCAAAACCTAATCCAGTTAAGCTCCAAGGTGTCTATCAAGGTGTCTGTACCAGCTTGCTGAGGATGTTGAGATGGTCAGTATTAGACCTGTCGCATGTTCAGTTCCTCTCAGGTTAAACATCTTGGACGCCAAATAAAGTGAAAAACAACTGAATTCATCAGATTATGAACAAATGTATTTACGCGGTTAATTAAGTCTCTTGATAATCTTCTGAATGTATTCACTGCTGCATCGTGTCATCACTGATCTATTGTTGGTGTTACTGAGAGTCTGTTGAGTGTTTATTTCATCTAAAAACCACAGAAAATCCACAGTCATCAGAGATTAATAATATAATTTGGTACATATTTGAACTGAGAAGTACAAATGGTTTGATTTATGTAATTACACAATTTTCTATATTCATTTATCCAACACTTCCGTGGTTTCTGTCAATTAAATGTGTTTTTCCACCTCCCTAACAGAAGGCTTTAGACACAGTGTCACTTTCTATCTTGCTTTTCTCAGACTGCTGCTTTGTTTCAAAGGCACTTATCAAGGTGCTAAAGGGTTCAGAGTCAGGGTAGAACCATCATGAACATGTTGCCTTGTTAGTCATGGCCACTGTTTGGTGTTAGGAGTAATTGAACAGACATAATTATTTCACTGATGTTTCATCAGCGTGCTGACCCAATAATAAGTGTTCTTTGAAAACCCAACATGAAACATAATCACAATTTTGTAGTTAAATAAAAGTGTTTTGTTGCTCATCGACCCACAAATCCAGCATGGGAACTGAACAGGGTTTCGTCTTCCCAATAAGGACCATGAATTCTGGTGTCCCAATCACTTCTATGGCCACAGGTTTTTCTACAAACATTAGTGAAAGAATGGGTCGCTCTCAGGAGCTCAGTGAATTCCAGTGGTTCCGTGATCAGACGCCACCTGTGCAACAAGTCCAGTCGTGAAATTTCCTCACTACTAAATATTCCACAGTCAACTGTCAGTGGGATTATAACAAAGTGGAAGCGATTAGGAATGACAGCAACTCAAATGTAAGCCCATCACTGTAAAATGACAGTGCGAGGCCAGCAGATGCTGAGGGGCATAGTGCACAGACATCTCCAACTTTCTGCAGAGTCAGTGTCTGACCTCACAAATGCACTTCTGGAAGAATGGTCAAAAATTCCCATAAATACACTCTTAAACCTTGGGGAAAGTCTTCACAGAAGATTTGAAACTGTTATAGCTGCAAAGGGTGGGCCGACATCATATCAAACCCTTTGGATTAAGAATGGGATGTCACTCAGTTTCATATGTGTGTGAAGGCAGATGAGCGAATACTTTTGGCAATATAGTGTGAGTGTGTATATATATATATATTAGTGATATGTTTTCAGTACATTCAAAGATATACACTGAAATGCCTTCTCAGTACTTTACTTATTTGTATGGGTGTTGTCTCGTTGCTAGCTGAGATGGCCATCTTCGTATGGTCATTTTGCTCTTTCTCCTTGGTTCAACAATCTGTGACGCTGTGTATTTCTCGGCCTGTCACATCTGTTTATGCCTGATCAGGCCTGACGCTTCCACCCCAGTGGATGCTAGAATTCCTGCCCTCTGAAAGTCACACTAGCTGACCCGGACCAGAAGCAGAAAGAGAAGGCTGAAAGGTTAATACTCTGTGAATTTGATCCAGAAACTGTTGAAAGTATAAGCAGAATTATGTACAGTGTCATGAAAAAGTGATTACCCCCCTTCCTGATATACATGTAAAGCTGTAGGCAAAAGCTTGAACGCTCCTGATCAAATTACATTGATTGATTTATATGTTGAAGTGTATATAAGTTAACAAATACTCTACAGGGAAACTAGTATTGTTTTTGGTAAGAAATAAAATAAAAATAAATAAAAAATCTGTATAAAAATATATTACTTTTGGCTAAGTTTCAATAATTTGGCTAGTGGCATCCAAACATTTATATTTTATATATAAATATATCTGCAGTACTAAAAGTAACACTGATGTGGTGGTGGTGTGTTAGTGTGTGTTGTGCTGGTCTGAGTAGATCAGACACAGTAGTGCTGCTGGAGTTTTAAACACCTCAGTGTTACTGCTGGACTGAGAATAGTCCAACCAAAAATATTGTCCTGTGGGCACTGAAGGACTAGAGGATGACCAACACAAACTGTGCAGCAGATGAGCTATCATCTCTGACTTTACGTCTACAAGGTGGACTGACAAGGTGGGAGTGCCTAATATAGTGGACAGTGAGTGGAGGGTAAAAGGGGGCTAACAAATACTTGATTCTGTAATTCACTAACAACATGCTCATGCAATACCCTAAAAATCATAACATGACTTTGTGCTAAGAATGGACGGGAGTTGCACCTACAAATTTAGTTTTGGGGAGCCTGACTCCCAGGATGGTGCCCGTTTGTCACAGTGAATGCTTTAAAATATTTAAACTAAATGTAATATTAGACAAAGAGAATCTCATCAAAACATTTTTAATTATTCTGTCATTTATCCAATGTTATCCAATATGCGAATTAACTGTGTGAAAAAGTAACCACCCCGCTCCTTAGTTACTCAAGCAACAAATTAACCAAATTTAGTTGATAATGAGATTCAGCTACAAATTAATTACTATAGGAACAACCGTCAACCGTCTTCCCAAGAGTGGCTGAACTGCCCAAATCTTCCAGAAGGCACAGATTCAAAATCACCCAGGATGATATCAAAGGTTCCAGAAGAACATCCAAGGAACTGCAGGTCTCTCTAGCCTCAGCTAAGGTCAGTGCTCATGACTCCTCAGTAGAAGAAGAACTGGGTAAAAGAGAACTTCAGAAAGGCAGAAAAGATTGCTAACCGAAAGGAATGTCTCTGCAGTTCTGCAAAGAAGAGCGGGCTCAAATTCCTCCACAACAATGTGAGAGTCTGATTAGAAATTATAGGCAATTGTTAAGGGTTTAAGTGACTAACTATTCTTCTAGTCTATGGAACTTAGAAGTATATACATATTTAGTCTCAAAACCCTAACCTACATGTGTGCAGGTGACATGTGTATCAGTATGTACTAAGCTAAAGTGAGTGGAAAAGGGAGGGGGGGGGGTAGGACCAGCTTACCTCCACCACTCCAGGCCAGCTCAAAGCACAGTCCCTCCAGGACGGAGAGCACAAGCCGCCAGTTCCGTTCAGAGGTCTAAAAGTTGGAAGCTGGGACAAATTCTTGTTGCACCAACTCTCGTGCTGACCCTCTACTTCTGGGCTTTTATATTCCCCAAAGTACCTGGAGGCAAGCTAGCACCCCCAGTGGATGAAGTGTGCAACTGACAGTGTACTGTCTAACTAAGTGTGCTCTACCTGTTCTAACGTTCCTCCCAAACAAAAAAACCCAAATAAACAACCAACTATTTTCATATTTAGCTTTTCTCTTAACTTTTTTTTTTTTGTTTGTTTTGTTGTTGTTTTTTTTTATTATTAACTGTGTGTTTTACTACAGGTTAGTATTACTCAAAAAGAAGCATATCACATAACTTAAGTCTCAAAGCTAGAATTTCATATACGCAGGGATGAGGGAGTAGCTACTACTTTTTGTAGTTAGCTACAATTTCCTGTAGCTAATAGCTGTAGCCGCTACAGTTTTATGAAATAAAGCTAGCGCCTGTAGCGCCTACAAATGGTTGTGTAGCTACAGCGAGAATTTTTGCTACAATTCTGCTACAGGCTTCAGTCAGTCTCGCAAAATTAGAGCAACTGAATGCAGTCGGTAACTGGGCTGGTTGCGACTGTGCGATCCTGCCTGAGCCGCCGTCAGCTCAAGCAAACAGGCATGCGCTCGCCCCATGAGCTGATCACCCCTAACTAGCAGGCTTAGCTCAGGGGTCACAACCAAAATGTTAAGAAGAGCCATTTTGTCCTATCAACAAAAATCAGACCACCTTGGGAGCCACAATATTTTATGTCCGTTTTACCATTTTGGCTGCATGACTCAGTATGTGCTGATAGTACAGGCTAAAAATATAATATTAACAAAAGCACAGACTTACTTTGCTCTACTTTAAGCTTTAGCTCAGCTGTGGCCACTTTTCTCGCATCTCTGGAAAGTTTTCTGCAAGTTTCTTGTAAATTTTCTCAATGGTCGACTTTTTACCAACTCGCGAAGCTGAAGTTGCTTCTTATTCTGCAGCTTCTCAATTGAATTTCCAAGCAGGAGAGTGAGAAGCAACTTCAGCTTCGTGAGTTGCTGCAGAATAAACGTATGAGGAAACCAGCAGAGTGATTATAACTGCAAATCAGTCCGTCCATCTCCAAATTATCGATGTTTGTCTCAAATCTCTCTCTTTGCCATTTCTTTGTTTGCTTTGCTGTCTGTCCTGAAGTCTGAGCCTCAGTCTTCAGCGATAAAGGTTGGTGAATTAGCAGTTGTGCATTAACTCCAGCATTTAAGACAATTTATTATGAAAACTGTGTTAGAACTGTGTGTTATAATGATTTCACAGCAAAGGAAGATTATTATATTTTACCTAAAAATCTGTTTCTGCTGTGGAGCTGCAACAGAAGCAGTGGAGAGATTATGGAGGCCTGATTTTCACCCCAAACAGAGCCAGAGTCATGGGTGAGAAGGCTAAAGTTTGAGGCTAAAGTGTTGCTGAATTTTAATAAAGACTCTAAATGTGTTGTCTGTATGTACACCAGTTAGGCATAATGTTATGACCACCTCCTTGTTTTTACATTCATTGTACATTTTATCAGCAGCACTGCTGTGTCTGATCCACTCAGGCCAGCACAACACACACTAACACACCACCACCACCACATGAATGTTACTGCAGTGCTGAGAATGATCCACTACCCAACTAGTACCTGCTCTGTGAGGGTCCATGGGGGTCCTGAGCACTGAAGAACAGGGTAAAAGGGGGCTAACAAAGTATCAGAGAAACAGATGGACTACAGTAACTGTAGAACTACAAAGTGCACCTTTATAGTAAGCAGCATAGTGAGCTGATAATATGGACAATGAGTGTAGAAACATTGCTATAGTATCTTGCTGAAATGTTTCATTTGGAGCAGTTTTATTTCAACAATTGACAATGTTTTACACATAAATTCCCTGGTTTGGATTCAGTTATTTTTGTTGATTTTTGTTAGGAAAAACCTGAAATGATTGACTTTGCCTTTAGTCTAAATTCATGTTGGATATCACACCTTTGGTTGTGTAAGTTTGATTGTCGTTACACTTTTTGGTGAGCTTTTTGTACATTGTCAGCTTTTAAATTGTATGTTTCTTTCTGGCACAGGATTAAATGCAGTGTCTTGTTCACGCTTGTTCAGTTGGGTTTGTTTGGTGTGTCTGGTGGAGATTAACAAACGTTTTGACAACCGCGCTTTGAAAGTAGCTAAAAAGTAGCCACTACTTTTCAAAAAGTAGCTACAAAGTAGCCTCTACTCCTTCTGGAATAGTAGCTAAATTGTAGCTAGCTACACATTTTGGGAAAGCAGCTACAAAGTAGCTAACTACAATTTTTTCAGTAGCTATCCCAACCCTGCATTTATGCCACAATGAATCGGCAAGCAATGAAGCGGCTTAGAAAATGGATGGATGGATGGATGGATGGATGGATGGATGGATGGATGGATGGATGGATGGATTGATGAATCGGCAAGCATGTTGACTTTCCCTGGGAAGTGTGGTATCATCAGGTTATACGGCTGTAAAATTAGCTCCAAACTCCATCTGAACACTCGCTGGTTGGAAGTTCTAAATAAACCTCAAAATGTTGTACTTCCAAAACTAGAGCTAACACATCTTTCTCAATAGTAGAGTGATCTCTCTGATGCCGAGTGAGCTTTCTAGAAAAGTAAGCAAAAGAAAAGAAAAGCTTTCAGAACTGGTTTACAAGACAAAATGGCCTTCACCTTGTCCAATGCACCCTGACGCTGTACTGACCACAGAAATGTAACCCTTTTTTTAAGAGATTGATTAATGGAGCGGTCACTGCTGCAAAGTTGGATACGAGTCAGCGATAGAATCCGCACTTCACCAGTACACCCATTAGCTTATGTTTAGTTTGTGGAAATGGGAGATCCAAAGTAAGTCTCACTACCCCCTGCACAACTGGGTGGCCTAGGTAGGTGACCTGAGCTCTACCAATTTCACATTTTGGTAGATTTACCACCAAATCTGCATTTTCTAGCTGTTCAAACAGCTGCTGTTTATGCCCCATGTGCTCAGACCACGATGCACTATAAACAGCATCATTAAGATAAATAACCACATTTTCCAACCCTGAAGTTACCATATCCATTAATCGTTGGAACGTGGCAGGAGCATTCTTCATTCCAAATGGAAGAACACGGCAATGATATAAAGTGTCTGGAGTACAAAAAGCAGACACATCTTTAGCTCTGTAAAGCCATTAATTAAAGCTTTAATTACCAGCATATTATTGACAATACCCATCAGTTGATTAAGTTGTTTAAAAAAATAAGGGGGCAAAAATGTTCAAATATTGGTGATTTACTTGTTGGATTTCTGTGTTCTTAATTAAATGAACCAGTAATTTAAAAATGTGTATTGTTTTCAAAAAGGCTCTCTTGGTATAACATTATAGGGTGTAAAAGAATTCACTATAACAAGTAAGCCTCATAGTAAGAAGGGCCTGGGTTCAATTCCCCAGCCGGACAGCCAGGGTTTGCAGTCCAAAGGCAACTCGTCCAAGTTGTTTCCTGCCTGAGTGCTATGATAGGCTTCAGTGCCCCCCATGGCTCAGGAGGAGTGTTAGATGATGAGTATAACAAATATGCAGTAGAAACGTTTTCAGAGCATTGTGTCTTATAATGAACAAAACTTTTGCTGACATTTTCTTTTCTCTTTTCCCTCATTTTCCCTGATGCTCCTGCTTAAGAAAATCCAACAATTTAGTGCCAGAATAGAAGAATTGAAATGTTATTTGTGAAGTCATGAGGGAGCTGTGTACTCAGGCACTACTACAAAATAACCAAAGCAAAAGTAATAGTTGCTGAAGCAACTTGTGAAACAATAAACAAGGATGTGCTGTCAGGATTAGAATATGAAATGTGTAATTGCTAAAGTAATTACAGGAGAAAACAATGAAACAGACTTTTTTTTTCAAAGATCTAACAGAGAAGCATAATTGTGGAAACTTAATGAATGGGGTTTGAAGTTATTAAGCTCAATGTTTAGCATATTATACTCCGTGTGAAGCCAGTTTGTGGTCTTCAAAATCAACATAATTTGAATGTAGTGCCTAGACACAATCGAATACCAAACTACTCATCAACGTACCACTAATTGGGTATTTCAACATTTATAAGTAGCTATTCCCTGTTTTGTTGAGACTTCATTTATTTACTCCCAACGATCTCACTGATGTATGTGTGAAAATCATGATAATATATTCAAAATAAACATTTTCCCTTTCAGTTTTAATGAATTTGACCTTAAAACCTAGCAATGCCTGAATCTTTAACATTCCTATTTTCCCACAAAATTGATCTGTGAATTTAAGAAATGTGTTGAAATCCTTAAATTAGCACAAACTGTTGTTGTTGTTGTTTTTGTTGTTATCGTTGTTTTTGTTATTGTTGTTGTTGCTGCACTTTGCAATGTACAACCACATTATTCTTTGTTTTATATTCTTCTCCTTTTTATTCTTCTCATTTTTCTGCTGGACTTTTGCTGTGTAACTCATCATGTATTTTTCCTGTATACAGCTTTTTGACCAGATGCAAAGTATTCATACAATTTTTATTGAATTCCGATTTTTTTCCAATAGGAATGGAGTGAAAATTTGCCTGACCACCTACGGTACTTCTGCTTGACCAAAAGTCACCATCATGCATATATCCCAGGGCAGACCCCAAGCATGAATTCACTGTTATTCTGACCTGTACTCATCTGTTTGTCATTTTTTTCCATCCCCCATTTCTCCCATGGAGTTCAATTCATTTTCAGCACCACACAAACTCTATTACTTTGTTGTCTGACAGCCACCAAACTACTTGTACTCACTAAGAGTAGGACCTCAAACTCGACTGCACAGCCATACCAACCCACCCTCCTCTATGTGACTGTTTTTTAAATCATTTCTTGTTTCTCCCATAGAGTCCCATTTGTTTTTGCCCAAACCCCAGCTCTGCTTTTTCCTTTGCCCAAAAGACACCAAAATGCGTGAATAATAAGTCAGCGCAGATGCTCAAACTCTAATCCACAGCCACACTGATCCACACTCCTCTATGTATCATTTTATCATCCCTTGTTCCGCTCATAGACTCTCATTAGTTTTCACCCATAAACAAGATATATACTTTCCTTTGACTGACAGCCACCAAAATACATGTCCTCACTCAGGGCGGGTCCCCAAGGTCTAATCCACAAGTGAGAACCATTTAAGATGCACAACCATTCTGCATTTCCTTCAGGAAATGCATGCTTCTAGTTATTATTATCATCATACCAAAGGGTCCATTCTGAAATCTTATGTGGTTTTACATTTATGGAATTTGGCAGGTGCTCTTATCCAAAGCAACTTACAATGGGATCTTTTTTTTTTACATAGGTGGGCAAAGGTAGTGTTAGGAGTCTTGCCCAAGGATTCTTATTGGTATAGTGTAGGGTGTTTACCCAGGCGCCTCTCTTTATGCCACAGAAGCCAACAGACTTGTTACTGATGTATATAATTAAACTTTGTTGTGATCGGCTGCCCTGTGTTTTTGTTATGTTTAAAAAGTGATCCAAGCTTAAACACTCATTTTAACTTCAGTGTGTTTAGGCAGAGTGATCTTTCTGAAAGAACTAAAAGATGTTGTTGCAAACAGACAAAGACGCAGGGCCGCTTGTCTCCATGAGGCGATTTCACTTATATCCTGGTCCTTGAGCTTTTGTTGGATCTCTTTTTACAGAAAACTAAGGAACGGTCACTGAACATTGACTCTTCTCATGGGTATAAGAAGTCTGCCTGGTCTTGCAGGTTCCTCAGATGGTTACCCATCACTTATAACAGTAAAGAAAAAGGACGTCTGCTGTACTTCTCTTTCAATATCCGCTAATCCGGTCAGTCATATTTTTATGGACCACTGATAATACATACCTTTTGTACTGGAGGAGCAAGTTTGTAAAGGGTTGAGTCACTGAGTATCCAAACTTTTTAACAGCACATTTGAACATGCCTGTGCTGAATCATTCAAGGATCTTGCTTAATGGACCTCCAGCCTTCAAGTTTCAGGTGGACCTTGATGTAAAAGGCATCATAGCCCTTTACTCTCAGGTTTGTCACATTAAATTGTCATCTGGATTTCAAACATCAGAAAAAAATGTTTATGGCTGAAAGAATGTTATGGGAAGTTTTGGGTAAATTACTGGGTAGAAATGTATAACAAGGTGTGAGGAGGTGAACACATATGCAGAGATAAGCGACTTTTATTGTGGGCAAATCCAGGGATTGATCGGTGGACAGCCATGACCAACCAGAATCAAACAGAACAAACAACAGTGCAACAACAGTGCAATCCAACACAAAGACCAAAGAAAACAAAGGGCAAACACGGGGCTTATAAAACAGGGATGATGAGGGACAGGCAGAAAACAGGTGGTGACAATCAGGGGTGGAGTCACTAAACAAGGAGGCTGGACCAAAACAAATGCACATGGAAGATCAAAACAAAAAGCACATGGAGTGTGAGGAGCCAATCGTGACAAAGTGTTGTCTTATTACTTGCTAAAAAGCACCTTATTGGTTAAGTTAATGGTTTTGTAATGGTGAAACCATCTGAAAATATAGTCCTAATTACCTCTCACTATTCTTACATTTTTCCAAAGTCACACAAACTTATTGGTCATCTTGACACATCTATCATAATGTGAACAAAAAGATTTATAAGAGGATTTAATGATGTTTCATAATAAAAAGTATAATCCTTAAGAATCCTTAAGAATACTCATCCTTCGAAAAGTAGCTGTTATCTGGCATGTTCATGTACTTGATGTTTGTAACAAAATCACTGGGATAGTAAGACATTTTGAAAATTTGATTAATTGGGAACAAATGTATATTACAGTTATACTTAGTATATCCAGGAGTGTTCATTTGCTACTCAACTACTCAACATTGATTACCTGTATAATCAGTCCTATAGGATTGGTCTTAGGTCATACATCATGTCATTCACTACATTTCAGGTGAAAATTAAATAGAATTTAATCAACAGAGATCAGTGGATTTAATGCTTGGGCATTAGTGGTTGATTAGGCATCAAGGCATGCCTATAGCTGTCAAGTGGAAATAACAACAAACAATCACAGTCACTTTCCACTAATATGGTATGAAGTGTCACGGATCCTGGCCTAGTCAAACTCCACTGCTATGGTAAGAAGTGTCCCAGCTCACGGCCTAGTCAAGCTCTACTACTATGGTAAGAAGTGTCCCAGCTCATGGCCTAGTCAAACTCTACTATTATGGTAAGAAGTGTCTCAGCACACGGCCTAGAAAAACTATCACTATAGTAAAAAGTGTCACAACTTATAACCTAGTCAAACTCCACTACTATGGCACGAAGTGTCCCAGCTCATGGCCTAGTCAATATCCACTACTATGCTATGAAGTGTCCCAGCTCATGGCCTAGTCAAACTTCACTACTATGGTAAGAAGTGTCGCGGCTCATGGCCTAGTCAATATCCACTACTATGGTCAGAAGTGTCCCAGCTCATGGCCTAGTCAAACTTCACTACTATGGCAAGAAGTGTCCCAGCTCATGGCCTAGTCAATATCCATTACTATGCTAAGAAGTGTCCCAGCTCATGGCCTAGTCAATATCCATTACTATGCTAAGAAGCGTCCCAGCTCATGGCCTAGTCAAACTTCACTACTATGGTAAGAAGTGTCACAGCTCATGGCCTAGTCAAACTCCACTACTATGGTCAGAAGTGTCCCACATCATGGCCTAGTCAAACTCTACTACTATGATAAGAAGTGTTCAGCTCATGGCCTAGTCAAATTTCACCATCACAGTCATAAATGTCCTGACTCGCACGCACACACTCCCCAATGTATGCATACACACACTACCTAGGTCTACTTTGTTCATGCACATCTTCTAAACTACATAACTCCACTTACTATGTCTTCTGTAAGCCTTAACATCTTGTGAGCACAACATGGAAATGAACATGCACACTAAGCCCAAGCTGTCCCCAACTTCCTCAAAACTGGAGAAAAGATTTAAGAGCAATCAGCCCAGTTTTACTGTCAATCACAGAGGATTCTGGGATCATTGAAGTGTCCCTGCAGTGTAAGTGAGTAAACAGTGTCCCCGACTGAGCCCTCATCCAGCCTTTGCTCTCAAATCAAACCCCAAAGAAATTGCTCAAATGTCCATGTGATATTGGACTAAATTTGGACCAGTCGATGGCCATGTCCAGAACAACCAAAAGATGGTGGAAAAAGAGAAGCAAGAGCACGCTCTGTGCACTGAACCAACTTTTCAATCCATCATCTCTCTCTGTTCTCTCTTTCAGTCAAGAAATGACACGGAAACAGAAGCATTTAGCAACATCTGCTTAGACAGTCATTTTTTGAATATTCATCGACTCAGAGACTCTAATTTTTGCTCACATACTTAAACAGCGATTCCTGTGGGGTGCGGTTTATGTAAACTCTTGCTCTCCTCTGGGTTAATATAATTAATTTCCTATGAGATTAATTTGTTTTTTGCATGTGTTTTTTTTTTCCAGAATCAGCTTATTTTAGTCACCTCAATTTAATACAATAAATTGTTTAAAATGTGTGAAAATATAAATGGGCCAGATGAAGGGAGAAAACAAACACTAATTACCAGCTGTGACTGAAGTGTGTCACTCTACAGGTGGAATGTCATGTGGCTTATTCATCTCCTTTCATATCTGCTACTGTTTTTCTTCCATTACGTACTGTTATGAGCCTGAGATGAGTCGAGGTTGGAGGGTGGTAAACTTGAGGCAAGTGTGGAGGGTGTTATGGATTAAAAACTCTGTAAGACAAGCATACAAAGTTCTCTACTCAGTCTTTACACAATATGGATATTGGAGCTTGCCTCAGGAGAACAGCCATGGACAGCAGCAACAAAAAGAAATACACTAAACCAGATATGCATTTCCTATAACTGTATTAAATGAAAATAAATACTGGTAAGACTTTATCTGGATAGTCCACTTTATTAAGAGAACCTTATTAGCCCTACAAGAGGGAAATTTCACCTCTGCATTTAACCAATCCATGCACTGAAACACCACATACGCACTTGTGAACACACACTAGGGGGCAGTGAGCACACTTATCTGGAATGGTTTGCAGGCCTATCTGCAGCGCCCAGGGACCAGTTGGGGGTTAGGTGCCTTGCTCAAGGGCACTTCAGTCACGTACTTCGACTTGCGGTCACAGGGCTGGTTTCCTAACCTCCAGCCCATGATTGCCCCCCCCGGATTCATTCTAGGAACGTAGTTTACTTTCAAGTTACCTTCAACTAAATATCTACTAAAATGATGATTTTTTAAAACTCAAAATCTGGCTCTAATCTGAACCCTACCCAACCCAAAACCTAAACCAAACCCCCACCCTGGCCCTTCAATAAGCTTGGTCCAAATCCTATCTCTAACCCCATTACTGTTTAGAATCAAGTTTCATCAGATAGTTTGTTAACAATGTCAACATCTGTAGATGATCTATGCGGAACTACAGTGGACAGTCCACATAAAGTGAGACCTACATACCTATTCTAACTAAATAAAAACCAAATAAAACAAATAGACATGCATTGCCTAACCTACTACCTTAGTTTATTTAATAGAGGGCGTCCACTACGCTGTTTAATGTATAGAAGTGCCCAAAATAGCCTGTTGGTTTTCCTAGGATTAACCCCTTAATATGTCAGACTTATTAAATACTGAGGTTTATTATTCAGTAACTACAGGGACTTCAATGCAAATTGGCACACACAGAGTATGGGCCATGGCCATGTAATTGGTTAAGCTACCTGGAGAATACATATAACGATGAATCCCCCAACGAGGACAAAACTTATAGCCTTCAAAAGTGATCAGTTTGTCAAAGACAGATAAGTCTGACTGGCTTTCAGCTCAGCTAGACAGCAGTGATGATGTGAAAGTCAGTTCAAGATAGAAATCTTTTAAAACCCTTGTTTAGCAATTCAAACTATGTGAAAAATCTTTGTTTTTACAATCAGTCGAGCTGCTTTATTGAACACAGCTAAGTTCATGTTCCAACACAAGTGAGAAAACTTCAGGAAGTCAATATAAATCTCATTCAGTATTGATGACTTGTCACATTATTGCTGTGTTTGACACTAATTTGTTTCGATTTATAGGGAAATTTCATAGCCTTTATGAAGTTACATAGCCTGAATTGTCACTTTCTAGTATGTCTCAGTCTCTCAGCTACACTGACCAAATGAGTGACTGAGGACATGTGCAGCCTCCTCATGCTGAGGGTCATTCAACAGTGGAAGCCAGAGCCAAACAAATGAACTTATATTTGGTTAATTCTCTTTGTGTAAACTCTGATATTGTTATACTGTCTCTGACTTCTGTGAAATTAGCTGGAGAGAGTTTGTTGACTAATTAAGCAGACTTTAGCCATATGGGCATGACGTGATGATTTTGGATCACATTCATTGCTAGGAAATAATGATAAGAACCTCAGCAATTTCAAATGTCATTTACCTGATTCTATTTCAAGCAGTGCTTAATAAGCCTCTAATTCTGAAAATGCTCTGGAATCCATAATTCTGTTTGGGTCTGAAGAGTGAGGACAACACTGTATAAAAGCTGGAAGTTGTCAGTGAGCTGTGGACACAGCTCAGTTAAAAACGCAACATGCATATGTAGAGGCTTTACTCATTTTTTTCCAATCGTGCTATTGTATTTAATTCTGCTTCAGTGGCACAGAAGGCTGGAAGTGTTAGACGGAGGGATGCCAATCACACAAGCTCATCAGCAACAGGACCATGACCAGAGAGTTCTAAGAAGGTCTGTCTAGCAATTTTTAAGCAGTGTTTTGTAAGATTTCTCTCCAATTTTTCTCTCCAAACTCTGCTAGATGATGGATACACTCCCCTCCACAATTATTGGCACCCGTGGTAAACATGAGTGAAAAGGGTTATAGGAAACTCACCTTTTGGTGAATAAGTTCATTCTCACACACAAAAAAAGAGAAAACGAGTTTTTAATTAGAGGGAATTTACTCTGATTTTAAAAAATCCTTGATCAAGATTTTGTTTTTTACTTCAAACAGAACCACATGTGCTACAATGGATGGCAAGCCTATAACTTCTTAAAAACAAAATGTACATTTTATTTGCCTTTTTTTAAACCAGTTGTTTTTTACTTTTTTATTTAAGTTGATCAGAGTGTGTAAGACCTTTCGAGCAGTAATCCCTGCCTTCCTGTTTCACTGGGGTCTGTATATGAGGTGACAGAGATCAAATTCCATTGTTCATTCCTCAACGTGGGGCAGACATGAGGACAGACAGGTCAAATAAGAGAAACGTGTGCTGACCTTCATAAGACATGCAGTGGCCTTTAAAAAACATCTACTTGCCTGAAAATGTCCATATCTACAGTGACAGTGTCACTCATCCGACGAACTCCCTTAAAGACACCATTTCCCAGCATACTGTGTGAGATCATGTGACTGCTCAGCCACAGTCCAACTCAGACTACAGTTCCCAGGAGTCTCCAGAAACTCATGTGACCTCTGAC
Organism: Pygocentrus nattereri; assembly: GCF_015220715.1. NCBI lineage: Eukaryota > Metazoa > Chordata > Actinopteri > Characiformes > Serrasalmidae > Pygocentrus > Pygocentrus nattereri. The sequence continues at coordinate 38,771,227 of NC_051218.1, read as the reverse complement.
TCATTTGTGCGCTCCTATCAGTCTCGGGAATTTTAATCATGCTCACCTGTATACTGTATCTTATGACTTTTAGCTTTAGTATATAAGCCCAGGCTTAGTTTATGAACTTTGTGAAGTATTGACTTCCTGTGATCTACTGATCCTTTGTTATGATTGCCTTCTCGTGTTGTTTGACCTTTGTTTGGATTACCTGTTTCTTGACTTTTTGCCTTACCCCTCTTGTACCGCTGCCTGTCTGTTTGAATCAGTGTTTTGACTCTTGGACTGTTTTTTGGTTACGATTTTGCCCAATCCCTTGTTTGAGATTAAACATCTCTTTCTATGATCTGCTAGCATCTGAATTCTGTTGCCACGTCACAGAGAGCAATAATTAAGACGTTCCAATTAATTAGCGCTATAAAAAACAAGCCTCAGTTACAGTGAAGAGGATGGTCAAAAATCCCCAAGGATCACTGTAGGAGAGTTACAAAAAAAAAAGTAGCATTTTGGGGTCACAGAGTCTCCAAAACTATCATTAGACACCATCTCCATGTCAACAGATCATTTGGAATGCATGCCAGGAAAAAGCATTTACTGTCATCTAACCACAGATATAATTGCCTGGAGTTTGATAAATGCTACTGGCACTTTGACTGGGACCCTGTTCTATGATCAGCTGAAATGAAAATTGAGCTTTTGGGCAACAAACTCTCAAAGGGGGCTTGGTGTAAAAAGACAGATGACTGAGAATCTTAAAATGATGGTTCTTCAAGGGTTTTTTTAGTAAAGAATATGGCTCTATAATGAACCACGAACACTCAAAGAACCCATTTGCATGATTAAAGAGTTTGTTACATCATGAAAGGGTTCTTAAGATTGTGCTTGAGATGGTTATATATAGATTTTCTTTTAAATATATAGCACCAAAAAAAGGCTGCTTCTATTGTTACAATGTCAAGCTTGTAACCCTTGATGCTACATAGGACCCTTTTCAAAAAGGTTCTATTTAGAAGCATATACAGCACATTATCCACCAATCTGAACCATTTCATGATGCAAAGAACACTTCAGTTGTGCAAAGGGTTCTTTGGGTGCTTATTGTTCTTTATAGAACTATTTTCTTTACTAAAGAACCTTTGGAGAACCTTCATTTTCAAGTGTGTGTGGTGGACGGTCTGTGATGTTGTGGGGTTGTGTTCCTCCAGAGACCCTGGGAATCTCTTTAGGGTACATGGCATCATGAAATTTCAGGAGATTTTAAATTAACATCTGTCTGTCTCTGGCAAGAAACTAAAAATACGTCATCACTGAATCGTCCAGCAGGACGATGATCCAAAACACATGTCCAGATCAATACAAAAATGGTTCACTGAACACCAACTCAAGCTTCTGCCATTCCAGGCCCCAGAACTAAACTTCATAGAAAACCTGGGAGGCGAGCTAAAGAGGAGAGGGAGGACATATGCAACATGGCAGCTGCCAAAATCCTTGGGTGGCTTAGCTGTGCCAAATTATATATTTTATTTTATCTCTTCAAATTAGAGAATTGAGGTCTTGGCTTGACATACAATCCAAAATCCTATGGGTGATTACTGAATCTATTCTATGAAGGCCACACTGTGACTACATGACATGTTATTTACAAGTACCGGTTCTAAAAATCTTGATTTGAAATTTGGCTGTATTGTTGCACATTCTCATAAGGTTGGGACCCACATAGAAATACTAATGGAAGGCCCTTTCAAAATCTGTCATTCTACTCCATCATGGAATAATTATAACCTCTTAAGAGGAACACAACCTTTTATTCAATCTGCTTAGTCTTCTAGGGGTGGTTAACGTTTGTGGTGATCTTTATGATGATGGACATTTTTTGCTCTATTCAGACCTTAAAGATTACATTCTCTCTTCCAGCTTCTACTTACTTTGTGTACTTGCAATTAAGATCAGTGCTTAAAGCCTATGGAGCTCCATGGTGCTTTCCTGTAGCTGCTCATTCTAGGGTGGATGTGTAGCCATGATCTATGGTAACTTGATTGAAGCTACTGCGAAACCTCTTTCTGTTACTACATTATGGAACAGGGAGCTTGCTACATTAAATTATACTCTTGGTCGATTTGGTCTAATCTTAGCAGAAAATCCAAATATCTAGCACATCATCTTCATTTCAAGGTAATTCGTAGAGCATAACTTACACCATACAGAACATTTACAAACCCAATTCCAAAAAACTTATGAATTAAAAACAAATTTCAATGATGTGCAAATCATTTAATCCCTATATATTTTTATTGAAAATTCTACAAAAACAGAAAATCAAATGTTGGAAGTGAGAAATGAAAAATATGTTACAATGCATGCAGAATGTGGTTTGGCATTGTCTAGCTCTAAACAAGGCCTTCCCTCAAAAAGTCATCGTCTGGATGGCAGCATATGTTGCCAAAACATTTATATATCGTTCAGCATTAATAGCGCCTCCACAGATGTGCCAGTCACCCTTACCGTGTGCACTAATGCACCTATATAACATCATGAATACCAGTTTTTGAATTGTGCACTGATTACAAGCTGAGTGGTCTTCAGCCCAGAGGACACAGTGTCCATGATTTCCAAAAAGAAATTCAAATGTTGATTCGTCAGACCACAGGACACTTCTCCACTTCCCCTCAATCCATTTTAAATGAGCTCGGGCCCAGAGAAGGAGGCAGCATTTCTGGATCCTGCTTATATATACATTCTTTTTTGCATTTAATTGATTGCGTTAATTAGCATTTGTAAATGCAGCATCAAACTGTTTGATCATGCAGCCTGCCCATCTTTACTTCTGAAAGACTCAGGTTCTCTGGGATGCTTTTTTATACCCAGTCATGTTAATGACCTGTTGCCAATCAAGCACTATTTTGTTTAAGCATTATACAACTTTAGCAGCCTTTTGTTGCCCCCGTCCCAACTTTTTAGCAAACTTTTGTGTTATGTATTTTGTATTTCTTGCAAAGTATGCTTTTGATACGGACACCTCCTCCTTTATTTGATTTGTCTGTGATGATGCTTGCACGTATGTCCACTCTTGCTGTCCATGTCTCTTATGTCTCTTTATTTTTGATTTGGCGGTCTGTTGCTACCTGTCTCTTTTTTGTTTATTATCTTATTATCACAAAAATACGAGAGGACATATGACCTGGATGATCTGAAGAGATGCTGTCAAGAGCAATGGTTTCCAATTCCCTGCTCTGTATTCTCCAACCTCCTAAGATGTGACTGGAGAAGCCTAAGTGCTGTTTTATTGGCAAAGGAAGGTTGTAGAAAGTGTTAAATGCAGTAACAATTGTGGCATGCGGTGTTGTTAAAACATAATTATTTCTTGATGAGGGATTTTTTTTCTCAGAATAAATTAATTTCAATTAAAGATGGGCCTTTTCTCATTTCTTCAGTGTGAGATTAAACTAATTCACCAAAGGGTTTGAAGAAAGTCTTTTTCTTATCTCATTTTTTACTCATCTTTATAAGAGGTGCCAATAATTGTGGAGCTGGTTAGAGGTGATATGCAATTATTGGGTCCTACAGACATTCAGTCTGGGACATTAAGGCAATAATTTCATAGCATTTCTTTGCAAAAACAAGCAAGATGGCATGATAGATACAGATGTATGGCAAGACATGCAAAGTGTGCGGTTCAAAGATGGTGGCTAGCGTGAGAAGATCTAAAAGAATCTGAGAGCTTTGAATTGTGAATGGTGGCCCTCCTGCCATCTTGTCTCTAAAGCATCTCAAAGCTACAGCTTCTTCCCTTCCACTGATTTCATCCCTCCTGAATGGTCACCGAAGTGGACTGATGCCACCAATGGGAAGGAAACCATGCCAGATGGCAGCAAACAAAAACAAATGATGAAACGGCACGTGACAATACACAACCCCATTTCCAAAAAAGTTGGGACGCTATGCAAAATGTATATCAAAACAAAATGCAATTATGTGCAAACCATTTAAACACTAGATTTAATTGAAAATAGTACAAAGACAACAAATCAAATGTTAAAACTGAGAAATGTTTTTGTTTTTTGAAAAAAAAAAATGCCCATTTTGAATTTCATGTCAAGAACATGCTCCAAAAAAGTTGGGACGGGGGCAACAAAAGGCTGGTAAAGTTGTGTAATACTACAAAAACACCTGATGATTGACTGGCAACAGGTCAGTAACATAACTGGGAATAAAAAGAGCATCCCAGAGAGGGTGAGTCTTTCAAAAATAAACATGAGGAATGGTTCACTACTTGGAGTGCACAAGCAAATAGTGCAATGATTCAAGAATCATTTACAGTACATAATATCATTAAAAGATTCAGAGAATCTGGAGAAATGTCTATATACAAGAGACAAGGACAAAAAATAGTATTTGCTGGCTGTGAACTGGGCCCTCAGGCAATATTGCGCTAAAACCAGACATGATTCTGTAGTGGAAATCATTGCATGGGCTCAGGAACACTTCTGAAAAACACTGTCTGTGAATCAACAAATGCAAATTAAAACTGTAAAACACAAAGAAGAAGCTGTATATAAACAGAATCCAGAAATGCTTCCACCTTCTCTGGGCCTGAGGTCATTTAAAATGGACTGAAGTCCGTCAAATCAACATTTAAATTCTTTTTGGAAATCATGTCCTCCAGGCTGATGGCCTCTCAGCTTGCTATTAGTTCACAGTTTAAAAGCCAGTATTCATGATGGCAAAGGGGTGCACTAGTGCACATGATATGGGTGACATGCACATCTGTGAAGGCACCATTAATGCTGAACAATGTATTCCTGTTTTGGCAATATGTGCTGCAAATTTCAGCAAGACAATGTCAAACCACATTCAGCATGTATTACAACAGCATGGCTCCGTGTTAAAAGAGTCTGGGCGCTAAACTGGCTTGCCTGCAGTCCAGACCTGTCACCACTGAAAACATCTGCATTATGAAATTAAAAATATGACAAAGGAGATCAAGAACTGTTGAGCAGCTGAAATCCTGTATCAAACAAAAATGGGAGAGCATATCACTTTCAAGACCACACCAGTTGGTAAAATCAGTTCCCGAATGCTTACAGAGTGCTGTTAAAATAAGAGGTGATGAAACACATTGCTAAACATGCACTTTTCTTGGAATGTGTTCTTAGCATCAAATTCAAAATGGGCATATATTTTTCAAAAAACAATAACATTTCTGAGTTTCAACATTTACTATGTTGTCTTTGAAGTATTTTCCTTTAAAAATATGGTTTACATGATTTGCACATCATTGCATTCCATATTTATTTATATTCTGCACAGCTTTTTGGAAATGGGGTTGTACTAATTAAGAGCTGATGTTTCATGATGCAAGACTAAAGCACATTGGAAATTGAGTGGCTCTTCACATCCATTCCACCAGCAAGAGCCATCGAAGGCTGTCAGCAAGCTGTGCTGCAGTTGATTGGCCCAACAGTGGTCAATTTCCTTCATTGCACACCCAGAGTATTGTGATTATGGTCAATAATTGGATTAAGTCGACAGACCAATTAAGCGCTTCAAAAATCAGAACTTTCTCTAGCTCGTCTGTTCAAGCCTTAATTTGTTGTCGGCTTGAATGACGAAACTCAGCTGGAAACTCGACATTTTCTTCACGGTAACCAAGCAACCTGTATCACGGCTTCTTCTGCAACTTTTCTGACTGTGAAGGCTTTGACAGAAATTGCTGAACAGACTGCAGTGAAGGTGAAAGCGAAGAAATCATAAGGCACAATAAGTTTGGCATGTTTTTCTTGGGTAAAGGTCATTTTTCTCCCAGATTCCTTTATTTTATCACCTTGTCTTGAGTTCAAGCACAAGCAGGAATGCAAAGGCTTGCAGAGAAGCAGAAGATGTTTACAATCAAAGTCCCATCAAATCACGTTGTCACACCACATTTACATAGATGCAAAGGTGAATCAAAATATTGTGTGCTAGCCCCCTTTAGTACTCAAATACATCAGAGTGAGTCTGTTTAAGGGCTGAATGTGGATCGTCCATGATGGTGATTCAAAGGTGTAGTGAGAGGCCCATCGACCGGTACACCAGAACTATTGGGTGTTCAGCAGCCTGATGGCCCTGGAGAAGAAACTGTCTCGGAACTGGCTGGTTCTAGACTTTATGCTTCTGTACCTCCTTCTGTTTGGCTGGAATCCAGGAGGTTTGGGAGCTGGACCCCAGTAATGCACATGTTCCACTACTCTTAAAATAATTAGGTGGATAGAAATAATCCATTTTTGACATAAATGTGATTACACTGACTGCAATTATGAGCTTAATCATGCTGTAAACGGACAAGATCGGCCTTTCAACAGGCAAAGAAATGTGACAATGGCATGCAGAGCCACCGCATACTAACAGCCTTCTCTATCCCTCGCCTTTATCAATCATTCCTGTTTAAGATTCACTGAAATGCTTCCTCTTTCCTCCTCTGGCATTTGATTGTCGTGCTCCTGTGTATGGGTAAATATTGATCTTGATGGAGCTCAGTGTACAGTGAGGCTGACGCCTTCTGCGTATACCATGACACAACTTTAAATGGCAGGAGGGACGGACAGAACGATAGGTGTTCTTGCATAAAATAGATGGTCTTGCATGAAAAAAAAAGATATCAGACTAATCGGTGGGGTGTGGGGTTTGTTGGCACAATTTTCACTCACTCTGTATCCCAGGCATGCCATATATTAACCAGACTGGCAGCAAATGAAAGCTAAAAGACATTTCTGATGTCAGAAAGCATCTCCTGGAATTAGTGCCTTCATGACTAAATTCATGTTTTTCACTGGAGCCAACAAAACCCAACATGATGTATGTTGGCACATGTTATGGGGCTGGTTGGCGCAACATTAAAAAGCTATAATTTCAAAGAATGAAGCAAGAAATAGAAATATTCAGAGCTACTACTATTTCACTTATGCTATGTTTCTGTTATGTTTCATTTATTTCTTCGTTTTATTTTAATGGTGGACAAACTTAACAACTTGAGTTGTTGAGTAAAGAGATATTCTTCAAAAATAAGTAGAGGTTCTCTCTTCATAATTTCATAATTGTCCACCACAGTCTTTGTGCTGTATGGGGAGCTTAGGGGGAGTGGCTATGCAAAATAGCTCTTGGACTATGCCACACTCCTGGTTAAAAAGGGACCGTTGTTGTTTTTTGTATGGTTAGCTGCAGTTGTGCTTGTTAGAGTAAGTGTGTCCGGGGGGTGGGCTTTGTAGTCTAACTATTGGTTACAATTATCTTTCTTCCTCATGTGTATTGTCCACCTTTGTTATCCCTCCCTGAGTTTTGTGTTTGGATAGCACTGGGCAGGCCAGGGCAGGGCAGTTTTTCTTTGCTCCTGTACAGAATAAAAGAACGTTCACCTATTCACACTATGTTGTGCACATCTTCTTATGGGCTGACACTTTGGTGTCAGAAGTGGGAGATGGCCACCAAGCTGGAAGAAGTCAAGCAGCTCAACAAACTCAAAGGCAAAGAAAACACAGCCCACAGAAAAGGGGTACCTAGAGCTACACCTGCCTTCTTTCTGATGTGTCCAACCAGCTGAGAGTGAGACGGCTGGCTGGAGAAGGCAACGATGGCAACAGCACAGTGAGGTTCAATAACAGCCCAGCTGGAGCCTGTCGAGAGGGAGATGGCAGGCATCTGTTTACCATCCATCCACTGCGAGACTGTCTGGGAGCAGCACTCTGTGCTGCTGCATGTGCCCAGCATCATGGCTGGATGGCGGCTGTCAATGCGATGCACCAGTGCTTGACACTGGAGAGGAAAGCACTATGGGTGCTTGTGTGTCTTACTACATGAAAACTAGCTAGCATTATTTATCATTGGCTTAATATACCTAATACCTAAATCTAGCAGATTGCCAGTTCTACTAACTAAAATAAATATGTACACTTCTGCAATGCATTTACTCAGAAAACACCACAGAAAACTCAAAACATTATTCTTACTTGAACTATAAGATTTAGAGTAAACACCATGCCAGCCAACCAACCCCTGTGTCCACAAACCCAGCTCTCCTCTACTTTTAAAAGTTAAGGTTTTGGCTTTTACATGCAGTTTTAGTTTTAAAAAACAAGCAAACTGTGATTGGTGAAGAACCTTTGCACAATGTGAAGGTTTCATAAATTTCAGAAAGGTTTTTGATGCGCATTTTTACTTCCAATAAAAATTCGTTAAAGAGCTGTCCTTTCAAAAGTTCAGAAAGGGGTATTAAATGGCAGGAGCCATCAGCTCCAGTCCTGCTGAAGTGACGGTGAGCAAGGTTTTGTGATTTAGTCCTCACTTTTCTTTCAGACATAATAAGGCACATCTGTAAATTGTATTAATGAAAGTTCACCAATTCCTGAATTCTTTCTCCCTTACACTCTCAGAAAAAAGGTATTTAACTGTCACTGGGTTGGTACCCCCCAGGGTATATCTCAGCACCTCTAGTCAGGGAACATAACAGTACCATAATACACTGAAATGATATTTTCTAAGGTGTTTTGATTCCACACACCCCGTCTCGTCTCCAGGCTTTTATTTTATAGTTATGTTTTGAAACATTAGATTAGGGAAAGACACAAATATGTAATTTTCACTCAGATACATGTATTTAAGGTTCACAATTGGACCTTACATTCGCTGTTGTACCTTTGAGGGAGCATTGTTTGTACCTTGATGAATGAAAAAACATGCCTGCGCAGCACCTTTATTTCTGACAGTTTAAAAGAAAAGAGGAGCCTCGCTGAACCTTTCAAGTTCTCCAAAAATGAGAAAAGAGTTCTACTCTGGTTGACTTTTGAAATACCTTTCAAAGACAGTAGAAGAAAGCTATGCAAGAAAATGATGAAATCTAACATTTTTCTCATGTAGATACTGAGCTAAGATGGGGGTTAGTTGAATCAAAGACAAGGGAGTTATGAGCCACATCTTTGACCCTGATTTCAAGTCTCATTTGAATATTTCTTCCTCTGGGATCAGTTAATTGAACGTTGTATTTGGTGTGTTAGAGCACCAACTTGTGCTGGACACCAGTTCTGCAGTATGGGAATTAATGAGCATTGATAACCTTGTCATTCTTTTTGCTTCTAAAATCTTTTACTTCTGTTTGCTTAATGCTATTTACTTCTATTTGCTTAATGCATGCCGAGTATTGCGGCGAAATAAGACTGATTGATGAAAATATGAAAAGGATAAGTAATTGTAAATTCTGTCAAACCCATAAGCCTGAGGCATGCAGTACTGAGCTACATAACATTACATAAAATGACAAATAACATATTAAATGAAATTTTAGAGTGCAGTAAATGTGGTACAATGCATTAAATGGTACATTTCAGGGTAAGACTAAATCAAGGACCACCCAGGGCAAAACATAAGGATGCAATTCAGAACATTTTACATGGTGGAAAAAAAATGACCCTTGCTTGAAGCTTTGGCTGAACAGAAGCTGTGATTTAAATGACTGGTAAACACAATCAGTTATGCAACTTGTTAATGTATTATTATACACACATTATTGAGCCGGATTAAAATATCTCGTAAAGGCAATTAAGTGCATATAGGAGCGTAACACATTAACTCCAGTATCACATCACAACAACAGGTGGAGCTAAAATAAAGTTTGTTTGCTGATTGCAGAAAACAGAGCTTTATTTCTTTGCCTCGGTTTCGCCCGTGAAAGTGAACTAATTCAAAATTAATTTGCCGCACTCTGGCAAGCTGCACCACGTGCCTCACTCCCTCCATTCATTATAGAGTGTGGATATTACCACCCGGGAAATAAGACCGAGCTTTTTTGCTGCACATTAACCTCTGATCTAAGCTTGAGTTTGGATTGTGGTTTCATTTGCAGATGTGCTCTGAATGCCACATCAATTATTGTTGAGTTAGTTTCATTCTTTTCTCCCCATTACGCCCAACGCTTTTATCTGGCTGTGGAGCCTGTATATCTCACTGCAGCTCTGTCAAGCATGAATCTTCTCCCTGCACATTTTAATGTGGTATCTTTCATTCTGGAAGATGCCAAACACTAGGAAAAAAGGGAATTTGGGCAGTTTTCATTGCATTAGGGAAGATTACCTCAAAACTGGTCCAGCATTATCTCCCATCTGTGACACGAGGAACCCATTTGGATCCCGTCTCTCAAACGCAAGGGATCAAAGACTTCATGTAGATGGCATGCTATGCTGCTCAGGGTCTTTTTTCTTGCTGTGTTCACTTCTTTCTTTCGTAATCTGATAGGATTTGTTGGTATGAGTTACCATAGTGTAATCCTTTGCTAGAAAACGTAGGGATTAAATCGGAGCTGAGCTCAATTCTTGCTTTTCTACCCCAACAAATTATTCAACTATTCAGAACAATTCAGAACGTCTGGTTAATTCCTATTCTTTAACAAAGACAAATAATATAAGCACAGGCTATTGAAAGTTACTGTGTGTGAAGCAACATACACTGTCAAGCCAAAAGTGAGTGTCGACACCTCTTCTAATTTTTAAGTTCAGGTATTACAGTCACATTGTTAACAGCTGTTTCAAAGACAGCACATAACCATGCAATCTTCACAAACACAAAAAAGACTTCATAGAATGGGTCATACTGAAGAGTGACTTAAATAAGGCACTGTCACAGCATGCCACCTTAGTCATAAGCCATAAGCCAGTGAAATTTCTTCACTACCAGATCTACCCTAGACAACTGTAAGTGCTGTCATTGTAAAAAAGAGGCATCTAGGAGCAACAACAGCTCAGCCAAACAAAATTAAAGGGTTAGGTCACCAACTGCTGCAGCATGTAGTGTAAGAACATTGGTTATGCTCTGTTGCATCACTCACTACAGAGTTCCAGATTACCTGGAGGCCTGCGTGGGACTGTTTTTTCATCACCTGTTCCCACAGAAAATCTGAATCATTTCTCCTGCACCCGCCCATAACTGAAACGTTTTGTCCTGCACCCACTTTCAACTGAAATGTTTTGTCCCTCCCCCACCCATGCAGTTCCGTCAAGGTGAACTGACATCCAATATCTGACATAACCTATTCACAAATACATTATCCTCTGCTGAAATAACATGGCAGTCATGGTCATCACGCTCACTATGAAGTAACTTCGCCAAACACCATTTATTCCCAGTAAACACAAAGCAGGAATTAAAGACAGAACAGTTAGCTTTGGTATTTTGTTGGGTTTTGAAGGCTCCATTACCATGTTGCTCACATGATCAGTTGCCCAGTCTCATAGGGGTGCAGCTCTCTACTATGTGCAATGCTAGGTGTTGGCTGGAGTTGTGCTACCACTGAACTCTGGAAATGTGTTCTCTGGAGTGATGAGCCACACTTCTCTATCTGTCAGTCTGATGGACAAATCTGGATTTGGTGGATGCCAGGAGATCGCTAAGTACTGAAATACATTATTATAATGCCAGCAGTAATGTTTGGTAGGGAAGGAGCACCAGACCAGGGCAGACGGGGGCAGCTCCATTTTAATCCCTATTGTTTTGCAATGCAATGTCCAACAAGCTCATATCAGTGTGATGGTCAGGTGGCCGCATACTTTTTAAGAGAGACTTTGCATCAAAACGTTAAAATCGTGTGTCTTTATAGGAGTTCATTTGTATTTACTTACACACACAGTTATACAACGTCCTCTATTCATGCTTCAATCTCTCTGTCTCTTTCCCTTCTTTCACTCCACCTCCCTTTATGTAGTTACAATTCCATGTCATGACACCATGCATCCAATTAGGCTGCTCCCCCTGAAGGAGGCTGCCATGGTGTCTCCAGAGAGAGAGAGGGGAAGTGGTGCGGCGTGCCCACGCGGGCCATCCCTCCTGCCGAAACTCCATGCCTAATGAGGCCATTATAGAGCGCTGCTACCTGGAGGATGAGAGCGAGCAGAGGAGAGCCGTTCTCTTAGCTTTGGTTAATGACTGTGTGCTGATTACAAACGTGACCCTGCCATGCGTCCCTCACAGTGTCCTGCCGCCAGCCGACATCAAAGGAACATTTCTCATTAAATCTTTTCTACTTTATTATCATAGGGATGTTTCTTTTTTATTCTCTCTCTTATTTTTCTTTCTGAAAATTGTGTTTCTGCTGTCTGCAGAGACGCAGTGCTGTGATATCTGCTGGTTGTTCAGCAGTGCTTCTGAAATTTCCCATACGAGGCACTTCTGAAATGCAACAATCCCGTGAGATAAATAATAATAAATAAAACAAATAGTCCAAGAAGCTTAACTATTCCATGTGGCATTAGATTTTCATTCATTACATGCAGATACAGAGAAAAATGTGGCTGCTATGAACCATGCGTGACCTGGCAGACCGCCAAAACTGTCCCCATCAGATCAACAGCACTTAAAGCTTCCATCTTTGAGAGAGAGGAGAAAATCAAGCTGCTTCAAATCAGAAAACATCCACAGGTGTTTCTGTCCATCCTTCCGCTGTGAGAAGACGACTCGGCACTATGGATCTGAAAGGGTGTGCAGCTGTCAAGAAGCCCTCCCTGAGAAAAGGAAATTGACAAAGAAAAGTACGCTTGTACATCAAACATTGAAGATGCTGGTGTGCTCAGAACAATGGGCTGACCGCCCTTGACTCCAGGCATCAACATCATTGAATGTGTCGGTGATTACTTTATGAATATGAATGATTATGAATAGCAGAAAATGCTAAACCAACTTCTAAGACTGAACTTTCACCGCAAAGAAAAAAAATAAGAGAAACAATAATAAACTAAAATAAGATCATTTAAACACTATACAAATTTACACTCAACAAAACATAAACAAAAACGATCGCACATGACCCAGCAAAGTTAGAATTTTTCAGTTATAAATTGCACTGGCCCATTGAAATTAACTGTTAATTTGCATGGTATGACATTGCCCCAGTGTGGAATTGCACCAAAACCTGATCAGTTACATGTTTATATTTAACAGAGAGTTTGTCCAGTGTGTTTCCACCCCTAGTTGCACACTTAATGTGCCGTTCGAATTTTGGCAATACTGTTTTTAATTCTGCATGGTTGAAATCCCCCACCACAATGTGCCCTGCATCGAGATATGAGTTCTATTGGTTGCTTGTTGCGTTATGCAGCTCACCCAGAACATTAGCATCAGGTGGTATATATATGGCTGTTACCATGACGCTGCTGAACTCGCAAGGTAAATAGACAGGTCTACATCCAAATTCGGGGAACAGTGGTTGTTTACCGTCTTTACATCTTTACACCAGCTGTTGTTTGTGTAAATACATAAACCATCTCCTTTCATAATATTCTTACATTATTTAAGTTATTTCTACACATTTTCATTTGTTATAAGTTATTTTATTTAGTGAAGGTGACAAAAGAGGTGACTTTAATTACAGTAGGGTTCACCAAAAATGTAGTTCAAATACAGGCCAAGGTCGAAACTGAGAAAGAGTACACAGTGCATGGGGAGAAGCAAGACAATCGGAAAAACAGGTTCAGGTCAAAAGCCAAATAACAAAGTCCAAAAATCAGCAAACAAAACCAAAAGGGAAAAGCCTAAGACAGAGAAACAAAGCAAGCCAACAGACAGCAATAAAAAAGGTAGACTGCTTCTAAAGCTGCTTCTCCTTCTGGGTTGTGGAGTTAATGGAAATATATAGAAATATTATATATCTTTTTATAATATTCTTACAACAATGTCATAATGATAAATATTAGAAATATTTTGCTGCTGTTGGAAAATCTTGTTTCTCCATTTTGGTCGTTTCTCATTTTTATGACATAATTTGATGGGTGGTGGGTAGCGCTGTCGCCTCACAGCAAGGAGGGCCTGGGTTCGATTCCCCGGCCGGGCGACCAGGGTCTCAACGTGTGGAGTTTGCATGTTCTTCCTGTGTCTGCGTCAGTTTCCTCCCACAGTCCAAAGACATGCAGTCAGGCCAATTGGACATGCCAAATTGCCCCTAGGTGTGATTGTGTGAGTGACTTTCTGTCTGTCTGCCCTGTGGTGGACTGGCGACCTGTCCAGGGTGTATCCTGCCTTCCGCCCAAAGACTGCTAGGATAGGCTCCAGCACCCCCCGCGACCTTGACGGAGAAGCGGCTTAGAAAATGGATGGATGGGCCCTTTACATTGTGTGTAAATTTCATGATGAGAAAGGAAGAGAAACGGCCCAAGAGAAAAGGAATGGCCCAAAATTACATGGAAAAATGTCTGTTTCCTTTGATTACATTTAAAGCTAAGTATGTGTTTAAAGTTACCATTTTATAGATCCAAGGTTTTTGTTCTGACAGCACCCATTAGCTAGATTTAAGATGTTTCCACTTATATCTTTTTTCCTTCTTGTGTAGTTTGTGTTGGGAAAAAAAACATTCCTGCAGTTTTCTTTGAAAAACTGAAAGCAAGTGTCCTGAAAAGATTAGAAGCTGTAATAAAGGAAGATAGCAGACACACTAAACACTAAAGAATGTAATTATTTACATAATTATTAAGTTGTTGTGGCTTCTGTGTAATTGGCCTTGAGGATGAAATTAAATCGCTTGCACTTCATGGCCATTCTGAATGGAACTTCAATAAATGAAGGGTGGTCTCTGACTTGTGGAAAGCAGTGTGTATTTACAACATAACTCTCCATACAGGGTGACAAATTGAAAGAAAACCATGAATTCATGAGTGGAGAAACATAATGATTTCAGATGCTTCCAGATAAGTAAACATTACGATACAACCAAGCAACCACAAGTGGGCGAGTGCATGTGCAGCGTACACTAAGAGAACAGCAGAGGCCTAAATGCTGGACCTCTAGAGTGAATGGGTCAGGTGGCTCTGTTATGCTTTTGGGGGCATTTTGTTGGCATGGTTTGAGTCCACTTGTAGACTTAGAAGGCATGGTCACTATTCTCGCTGGTCACTTTAATCCTATAATGAAACATTTATATTCTGATGGTAGTGGTCTCTTTGAAGATTGCAGTGCCCCTCATCCACAGGACATAAGGGGTCAATGTGTATTTCATAGTCACCAGATCTCAACCCAGTTTAAAACCTATGGATGTATATTTGTACCATATGTTTTTAAAGGAAAGTTTAAGGAAATTCAGTTTACAGATGAAGAAGCAAACAAGCAACATGCAAAGAACCAGCATCTACAATAAAACCAACTAGTGCCTGAACAACAAGGAACAGATTAGATTTGCTCTTGGAGCCAGAACTCTGGAAACCTACATTAGCGTAAAGCAAAAGACAAAAAAAGACAAATGACACAATTAGTGGAGGTAAAACAATGCATCCCAGTAGATGTAATAATTGAGCTAATGTTTTGATGGAGATGCTCTTTCTCATTTAAGAGGCCACCATTTTCCTAAGTGCCTCATAAATTCAACATCATATCATGACAAATGTACATGTAGCCCGGTTCATTTTACAGTTCTGCAGTGGGAAAGAAATCTATTCGTTTAGCCATCATGCCCGTTGGATGTATTAGGGCGAGGGAGTCAATGGGCCATTTTGGCTGGAATTGATACTGAATGGAAACCTGAAGATCAGAATGACCTCATATATCTTTCCTTGGTGACCTTAATGGATCACCATCGATCACAACAGTCACAGGCGATCTTGGTAGAATGCAGAAGTGGCCTCAATAGTGGTCATACATGTCATTGAGTCAGTCCTTTTGTTGACCCCCTTAAGTCTTCTCTCGATTGAAGAGCAACATTTATTGCATGTTTATGCTCTCATTAATTTTGACATCTGGTGCGGACGACTTCGCTGAGATTTATTCCTTTTTAGTCCAATTTTATGTCATTTGTTATTAGAGGTCCTACAGCTACAAACATATATTTGCTTGCACTGATGAAAGACATTAACCCCATGTTTTTACTACGTTTTTTCACACTAAAGTACATGGCAGTTACTCATTAGACTCTTCTTCACCTTTTTTTAATGTCACAAATTTTTAATGGTGTTAACATATTTTAGAACCTGCAGCTGTGAATCCACAACTGTAACAGGCTTGTTCAATCACACCTTTTACATGGCTTTTAAAGTGATATGTTCAGCTCAGTTCACTCTGTGGGAATCATGTGATTGTTTTCTTAAAATTAATTATTAAATATAAGAAGTTATTACATTATTAAAAGTATACAGTCAGGTGAAGCTGATTTTGTCTATGCATAGTGTTAACGTGCTGCTTTTAAAGTGGAGACAATCTTTCTTTAAGGTCAAATTAGAGCAAATAAGAAAAAAAGTGTTAAAAAGTGCATAAACTATGTGATTAATCGCATTATTAGTTCAAGAATATTGGACAAAAATACAAGAAATGTGCTAGACTAAATAACGTGATTAATCATTACGAACAACACAAGAAGCATGTTAAATCATTGAAATTGTAAAATTATGTAATTCATGACTACACAAAATGATGTGATTAATGACAACCCCACAAAATATTGTGATTACTCACAACTGGCACAAAAATATGTAATGAATCACATAAAGTACACAAAATGTGATTCATCATGATTAGCTACACAAAAAGCATGATAAATCATGATTAACTACGCAAAATTATGGAATCATGATTACACAACTACACATTGTGATTAATCACAATCAACTGCACAAAGTAATGTAATGAATGACCAACAACACAAAATGATTAAGGTTAAGATTAAGAGACCCTTATTAGTCCCACAACGGGGAAATTGCACCTCCGCATTTAACCCATCCGTGAAGTGAAACACCACATACACACTAGTGAGCACACACACACACTAGGGGGCAGTGAGCACACTTGCCCAGAGCGGTGGGCAGCCCAATCCGCAGCACCCGGGGAGCAGTTGGGGGTTAGGTGTCTTGCTCAAGGACATCTCAGTCATGTGCTGTTGATGATGTGATTAACGGCACAAAATCTTGTGTTGTACTCGTTACGGACTCAATAATGTGTACTAAGTACACAAAAATATGTGATTAATCATGATTAACAGCACAAAAAGCTTTATAGATTATGATTGAATTCACAAATTGATGCAATTAATCATGATTACACAACTACACATTGTGATGAATCACAATGAGCAGCACAAAGTAATGTAATTAATGAGTATCTACACAAAATTATGGTATTGATGACAACTATGCAAAATATTATAATTACTCATTACTGACTCAGAAGATTATGCTAAGTACATAAACTGTGATTAATCAAAGCAAAGCACACAAAATGGTGTTTATAAACACTAACCCGAAATAATGTGATTAATTATGATTAACTACACAAAAAAGCATGATTAATCACGATTAACTGCACATAATGATGTACTGAATCATGATTGTACATTTTTTTGATTAATCATAATTAACTACACAAAATAATGGAATTAATGACTATCTACACAAAAACAATGATTAACGCCACCTAACCACACAAAATATTGTGATTACTCATTACCGACTCAAAAAAATGTAAAATTGTACTAATACACATAAATATATAATTAATCACTATGAAGTACACAAAATATGGCTAATCACAAGAATGCGGTAAATCATTATTAACAGCTCAAAAAAAATGCATGATAAATCATCACTAACTACAAAAAAAATGATGTAATAAATCATGATTACACTTTTAATTGTGATGAATTGCAACTGACTGCACAACATAATGTAATGAATGGCTATCTACACAAAACTTTCTAATTAAAAACGAAATATTGCTATTCGTCATGGCTGAAGTACACGCAAATATGAGTTTTAATCACAATTAAGGGCATAAAATGTGATTAGTCATGTTTAACTACACTAAATAATGAGATTAATCATGAAATAATGTGACGATTTACTGTTTTAATTGCTGAATTTGACTGCTCTTTTTCTAGCTAAGCCGAATTAAATCCACACCGAATTACATTCTTTCTTGTCCATGGATTATTGGCACTTTTGAATCAGCTACGCTTATCAATTCAAGGCTGAATGTTTTGCTTTGTTTATACTGCTATTATGTAAAAATATGTACGTTACATTAATTAATGAGGCGGCTGTCCCTGTTTATCCCCTCTGTGTTTGGTAAATGCATTATTTTCCTGTACATGCAAAACAAATATGGTAATCATTCTGCAGTATGATGACAGTGTACCTTGCCTACATGAAATCCTTGCTGTTCCTCATGTCTTGTAGGCTCTGTTTGGTGCCCAGATGTAATTTGTCCTGCAGAAAGCGCAGTGGGCAGCGCTATTACCAACAAATGATAATTATGTGTTAAAGCTGTTGGGTAGATGGTCGGCTACAGCACTCCGGTCAGAAAGGTAGAAGTCAAGTGGTCCTCCATCACATCCTCCATCAGACCCCTGATGCTAACAGGTTTCTAAGTGCCCACAGACACTCGCTGACCATTCAGGCCATGTGGAAGAATCTGCACGGACAAGAAAAGTCCACTAAAGAGTGATGACTCATTTGACGGACTGCTGCCAGCTTTCTCTCTTCTTCCTCCTCCGGCTGAACCGAAAGAGCGAGTTCTCTAACACAGGACTGCAGACATGCCAGGATCACAGGCTGCCAGTTACAGTGGTGAGCTTTCAAAGCAATCCATACACTTGCCTAACTGCGTGGATGGGCGAGTGCTGAGCTCAAGCTTGGTGCCTTAAAGCCAAAGTCCTCAGCTTCAGGAAGAAGTCGATAAGCCCAGGCCTTTGCGAGAGGCTGTGATTGGGACCGCTGAAGGGTTTTAAAAGGCTTTGAAGTGTCTTAGTTTTTAGAAGCGAGCCTTATTGATTATTCTGTATTGGTCCAATTGACAAAATCCAGTTTTGGAGTGAACTCTCATTGAGAGTGGGCTCAGCGGGCTAGCCAAGTGCCAGAAGCATGAAACTTATAAATACATTCTTTCAGTTTTAGTCAAAATCATCCCTCCAGCTTTAACAGAATTCATTGTTCACGCCACATATATTCTTAACCCTAGGTCACTAATAGGCGGACCGTGGTCCAAGTCACTGTCCAGACACTGTCTTATTCGGACCTGGAATTATAACTGATAAACAATATTATTATGTCATTTTGACAAGGTGGTCCTATTTTAATCGACGTAGCCATTACAGTATGGATTTAGTGGGGCAGGACACTCACAGACCAATCACATGCGTTGTAAATATCACACGTGACGCTACTCAGCCAATCAGATCTGCGGATTACAATGAGCACTGATACTTGATGGAGCGATACACACACAGGAGAGGGATGAGGTGAGAAACAGCAGTCAGAGAAGAAAGTGATCCAGATTATTTTACATGCCGTGCTCTAAAAAGAGAAACTGACAATAAATGTTGTTGAAATATCACTGAATTGGACTTTATATGATTTGACATTCAGTTGTTGACTGTATAAGATGTTGATTATACCTACTAGGCTACTTCAGTAAACAGTATATGGCACAGAATCATGATGTTAGTTAGACATTATAATGTTCTGGACCTTTGTTTGAGGGAATTTTCTTTAACTGGACCTTACTGAATTTTAATTAAAGACCTCTGCTCTAATCCCTCGGCCAGCCACTCAGAATTTCACTGCAAGGGCTGTAGAGTGATTGAGGAGAGACTTCAGATTTATTGAGGTGAATTTTGACAGAAAACCTTCATTGTAATTCTTTTAGCAGAAGTGCTGGAGCCCATCCCAGTGGTCAGTGGGCAGAAGGCAGGATACACCCTGGATAGGTCGCCAGCCCATCGTAGGGCGCAAATTATTTCAATTTTTTAGCCTACCTGAACATTTTTTCACTCCTGATACATCTTGCCTGTAGACTGCCATGTTAGCATCATTTCAGTAGACATTGTCAACAGACTGTTTTATATGAAATATGTCTAGATTTGGCAGTTTGTATCTCATAGATATCATGTGAACCAACTAGCTACTTTACCAAAATGATTTCACTCGCAATAGATCTTACATTTGGGCTGTTTAGTTAGCATAATTTCGGTAGTGGAACTCAGCAATTATTTCAATGTTTCATAGCAAATTTATCTAGATTTATGACTGTTCATGCCTTATTGGAAGCATCTAACCAGCCTACCAAATGATTTTACTTGCAATAGATCTTGCAGTTGGATTGCTAAGTTAGCATCATTTTAGTAGATGAATATAAATCTCTTTCAGGATTGGCAATTCAATTAGTTTTTTCAATGTTTTGTACTAAATTCTTCTATATTTACAGCAGTTCACATCTTACAGGAATCAATATTTAGTTCAATATCTATTTCAAGTGAAATAATTTTGGTAGGCGAACATGAATGTCTTCGTTGAATGACAGCTTAGCTAGTTATTTTAATGTTTTCAAGATATACAGCAGTTAATTACACTAAATTGCCAAAAGTATTCGCTCGTCTGCCTTCACACACATATGAACTTGAGTGACATCACATTCTTAATCCATAGGGTTTAATATGATGTCGGTCCACCCTTTGCAGCTATAACAACTTCAACTCTTCTGGAAGGGGACATCCCCAAAAGTTGGGAGCATAAAAATGTCCAAAATCTCTTGGTGTGGAGTTTTGTCTCTCAAGATTTGGTCTCTTGGTCTGCTAAAGCATTAACAGTTCCTTTTACTGGAACTAAGGGAAAGTCCTGAAAAACAACAACACACCATGATCCCCCCTCCACCAAACTTTACACTTGGCACAATGCATTCAGACAGGTACCGTTCTCCTGGCAACCACGAAATCCAGACTCATCCATTGGATTGCCAGACAGAGAAGCGTGATTCGTCACTCCAGAGAACACATCTCCACTGCTCTAGAGTCCAGTGGCGGCGCTTTACACCACTGCATTCAACGCTTTGCATTGCGCTTGGTGATGTAAGGCTTAGATGCAGCTGCTCGGCCATGGAAACCCATTCCATGAAGCTCTCTACGCTGTTCTTGAGCTAATATAAAGGCCACATGAAGTTTGGAAGTCTGTAGCAATTGGCTCTGCAGAAAGTTGGTGACCTCTGCGCACTATGAGCCTCAGCATCCACTGACCATGCTCTGTCATTTTACGTGGCCTACCACTTCGTGGCTGAGTAGCTGTCATTCCCAATCACTTCTACTTTCAATCACTTCTTCCCGTCACCTGATAGTGGTAGCTGACAGACCTGCAACTACATTTATGAAACAGTATTTAGTCAAGACTACAGACTTAAAGCTCAAACTAAACACTCAAAACTGCCAATTTGGTGAGATGGAAAACTTCTTATCAGAGCAAATTCAGTAGTTCATTCCTTTAAGGTGGAACAAAACTGTGGCTATGCTGTGACAAAAACAAAAATCTATATATTATTGATGGATTGATATTGTTAGAACCATTTGATGATGGTTTTAGGTTCTATGGTTCAACCTCATACCAAAGATGTGAACTTAAGCAAGAAAGGGATGACTTTTGAAATCAAAATGGTTGTGTGGTTGTGTTCAGCCTTTAACTAACATTACAGAAGTATGTTTTTTTCTTGTATAGCCTGATATCAAATCCATCTTCAGTACTGATTATGAATATTGTTGTTATAGACAGTCCATTTCATGTCTCTATTCAATATTTCTACAAATTGTTATCTTTGGTTTTACATTGTATGTATTCATTTTCTAAATTACAGTCATTGGAAAAAGTTTGGTCCCACTTTACAGTGTCTCTAATAACTGTATAATTACACATGAACATCATATGCAACAAAACAACATATGCAACAATTATAACATTATAACTACTGATGATGCAGTCAGTGTTACAGATGGATTATAGAAATACAGCCTATGTAATTACACATATTGCCTCAAGTAATTATACAAGTGTATCTTCTGCGCAGGAAATTTCCTGTAGTGCAGTGCTAAAGTTACACTTTAAAATAAGAGGACAGATCCTGTGTAGATGTTATGTAGGCACAACTATAACTATATAGACACAAATATAGACAATGCTTTAGAGAAATTCAATGCATGTAATTAATGTCATAAGTTACATTTTAATATATTTAAGACGTAAGTTACATTTTAATATACTGGATATCTGCTGTACTGTCACATTACTCAATGGTTTAAAGCTGAAGCTTGTTACAACTAGCAACATTGATGCTACAGATACAATGTAAGTAAAATCTTAATGTAAGTTATTATGTACTTTTAAAAACTTTAGAAAAAACTGCTATTCCAGTGATTACAATGTAACTGCATTTATGCTATTACCATTGTGTAATTGCATGTGAGAGAATCGGCTGTTATTATGTTACTTCTGTAAACCATCTGTAATATTGACTAAATCATTAGTAGTTACAGTGTTGTTATGTATGTTGTTCACATGTAATTACACACTTTTTAGAACCACAATCTAAAGTGGGACCAAGAGTTTCTATCTCAGTACTGAGCTGTTTAAATTTTTGTCTCAGTTTTTTGTTGATGTAAAAGAGAACACTCATCTCTCAAATGAAACTCATTTTATTTGCCATTTTTATGAGAAAATGTTCAAAACTGTGATAGAAATCTCTGAAAATTGTCAGGAATTCACAAGAGTATTCTAGAGGGTTAAAGGAGACACATTGTTCAATTTAATATGGTTCTCTGTGCTGTTTAAAAGACAACTCTGAAGAGAATAAAACAAATATCTCTGGAATTTAACCTTCTGTGAAGAAAAGGCCATTTTAGGGTGATGATTTGGAATGCTAATGACCACTGACACAAATTTCCTTCTCACTGGAGAAGGTGGAGGTCATTGTGTAGCAGTGGTGGAGATCATAACATCCAACTTTAAGTCAGATATAGTTATAAAGTCATGAAAATGTCCCAACAACACATATAATTACAGAGCAATGTTTAAAGCAGAAACTTTGAATTTTGCTTAGTAATTAGCTTAAAATCACAAAACATTAAAACATTAAGCACAAAACATTTTTCTAAGATTTTCTCTTTTCCACTAGCCCCATAGTGGGGTTTACAGTGTTATTACTCTGTGAGTTTGCATGGTCTACTGCTGGGTGGCTGAGTTGATGCTTATAGATGCTTCTATTTTACAATAATAGCACAAGCCAGATCTGGAAGGGTATCCATTTTCTGAACTGACTTGTGGCAAAAGTGACATTTAAAGTCATTTAAAGTACAAACCATGTACTTGAGATAAAGTAGAGCTACCCAAGGTTGAGTAAAAGTACAAAAGCATTTGACTTAAAATGTACTTAAGTATCAAAAGTACTTGAAAGAGAAAATCATCAAGGGCAGAGTCTGGAAACAAGGGGGCAGGACAGGGAAGAATCAAAACAAGGAAGCACATGGACAAGACCAAAAGGTCTGGGATCGTGCCAATCGTGACACAAAGTTTCAGTTTAGATTTATTTGCAACTTAGTTAAAAGTTTAAGCTTAATAAAACTTGCTTTAATCCCAGGTTCACAAATGAGTTTTCCTTTATTATATTACATCTCTAGGTCTCTGCTCATACACATGCAAAGACAAATTTATTATAAAATGAAATACTGTTCGTATAAATTCAGGAAGAAAAAAACGCGTCAGTCATGACTGCATATGTGTACTTATTTCTATACTGTGGTCTATTTACACAAAGTTAGGTGAGTTCATCATTTATGTTGAATATAAATTTTAAGGGGCAGCATGACCAACAGGTCAAAACAAGCTCTAAACAAAGTGCGCGCTGTGCCCTGATTGGTGTTCTTGCTTTGCGCATCTTTCGTTTTGACATTACGTTTTTATGCCCACATACACCAAAAGGAACGACAGATTTTGCAAAATGTATTGGAGTAAAAGTAAAAAGTCTTCAGTAAAAAAAAAAAAAAAGTAAAAAAACTTCAGTAAAGTGCAGATACACAAAAAAATCTACTTAAGTACAGTAACAAACTACATTTATTTAGCTACTGTCCACCACTGTTTATTTTATGACTATTTTCCATGGGTGTGGCTAAAACACCTGACCTCAACAGTTAGGAAGGGTGTCCACATACTTTTGACCATATAGTGTACTGGCTCCACTATACAGTCTTTTATTTTCAGACCTTCATTGCTCTCCTCTCTCTCTCTCTCTCTCTCTCTCTCTCTCTCTCTCTCTCTCTCTCTCTCTCTCATTTTCTTTGTCTCACCTGCATGTAAATTAGGAAAGTCTGTTGTTTTCTAGTTTAGAGTGGCTTTTATCCTTTAAAAGGCCTCATTACATTTATATAAGGACAGTGTTTATAGTATGAGTACAGTAAGCAATTCACCAAGGACGTAAGACTTAAGGACGTAATTTAAGGACGTAAGACTTAAATGAAGTTTTACAGATGTCAATAGAAAAGTAAGAATTCCAGAAGCCACATATTACTAATGTCATGTCAGAACTTATGTGATAAAGGCTTACAGGGTCTTGTTATATAGTCAAGTATGCTACTTTTCAGGGTTTAACTGTATGACACAATATCCATGCATAGTTACTGAATCAAAGATTGAACTTTGTTGAACTGTTATTTGTATTCGTGCTTGAATAGTTAGCCATCTTTCTCTGGAAGACAGTACAGCTGATGTAAAGCTTTTCAGCCGCAATGGTTCTACAGCAAATAACTGCTGTGTTACTTAGCCTATTATAACTACATTTTACCTTGAAAAAACCTCATTAAATACTCCAAAATCCATTATTTTTTAATCATCTACTATAAGTTATGAAAAATGCACATTTTTCACTCAACCCTGTTACCAGAAAACATTTGCCCCCATAAAATATCTGAAATATTTGCTCATTCTATGCTAAAATCTTTCAGCCACCGTCTCTGTTACTCATTTAAGCCACTGTTAGCAAAGAAGCTTTGTAAAAAATGTATGTTTATAGATATTATTCTATCTAATGATAGAAATTAAATTTTAATGTTCAACAGCAATCCGTGAGGAGAAAGCCCAATCCACAGAGAGTTTAGTGGGAAAATTTGAATAAAACATTAACCCTGATTAGTAAACAATAAACTAAATATAAAAATATGCCTCACAGTGAGGAGGGCCTGGGTTCGATTCCCCAGCCGGGTGACCGGGGTCCTCTCTGTGTGGAGTTTGCATGTTCTCCCCGTGTCTGCGGTTCTCTGGTTTCCTCCCACGGTCCAAAGACATGCAGTCAGGCCAATTGGACGTGCTAAATTGCCCCTAGGTGTGAGTGTGTGAGTCTGCCCTGCGATGGACTGGCGACCTGTCCTGGGTGTATCCTGCCTTCCGCCCAATGACTGCTGGGATAGGCTCCAGCACACTCCAGCACACCCCCCCCGCGACCCTGACGGAGAAGCGGCTTAGAAAATGGATGGATGGATGGATGGATAAACTAAATATTGGCTGACTAGAAACCCCTCCCAATAAGGTAATATAGGGAAACAGACTATGGACTGTATGCAGTAGACTGTCTAATGGGGAAAGAGTTTCTGGGCCTACAGAAGGGAGTTTTGCCAGATGACAGTTTGTTATAGCTGAGGTTCACTCTTGTACATACAGTATATGGAGAGATGTGTGAGATGCCCTATGGAGAGTTGCGCTTGAGGGCCCTGTAAAGAGGGAGAGGTCAAGTCAAGTACACAGTGGCGTGAAATTCCATTCCTTCAGGAAGAACATGGAGCAACAAGGAACAAAAAGTACAAAATGCGAACGTGCAGACATCGTGTGCAAACAAAAAATTAAGCTAGAAACAATAAATACGACAAATTAAACAGACATTAGACACAGTAAACAGACCGGACAGTGCAGCACACAGCACTCACTCTGGACATGAGGTCGTGGAATAAGGTGCCGAGATATTTAACATGCTGTGATCTGTGAGTCACGCAGTCAGATGACAGACATGAACACAGCAGTCACTGAGTCTGGTAAGAGTCAAACCACAGTGGACATCATTTGCATTTGGTTTAAAAGGCTACCAAAAGAGGTGTGAGGTTTTGGACACGATGTGGCCTAAAATGGTAAGGAGTTCTGTAAAAGGGGTAGGAAGGTTACCTCATCACCCCAAAGGGGAATAAAAAGGGATGTTTTTGGATTTTCTTCGCATTGTGGTTGACCGGGAACCATCTTGCCGTCTGACGTTCAATAAAGCGAAGGCCCTTTCCTTCCTTCCACAAGAAGTCAGAGGCTAAAGTCTTTTTGCATTCCTTTTTATCATTTTTGTTCTTTTTTTATTCTTTTAATTCCTTTTGAAGATATTAGATTACAAATAGTTATTAGGGCAATAATATTACAGTTATTTATAAATGTCCAGACCCTGGGCGAAAAGAGAGTTCTTGCTTATGTAGTTTTTACCTTGTGGATGGCACTAATGCTGTCTGTGCTGTCTGACTGTCAGAATTTTCTTCAGTAGCCAACAATTTAGCATAAACCACTTTTGAGCCAGAAAAGATAATTAGCTCTTCAAAAAAGTATGTGCACTCATTTGTGTGCAAATTCTCGAAATAAATAAGTACATAAATATATAAATGCACAAATAAGTAAATAAAGTGACAAGCGTGGCAGAATGCAGACTGTTTTGATGGAATAATCCCTGGTGTGTTCAATTACACGGTGACATGAGCTAAATGTAAATAGCAAACAAATAGCAGAAGAAGTGTTTGGAAGAAAGCAGGAGAACAGCGTGGATGACTCATGTCAGATACAGCAGAACATGCTTGAGTAAAGTGCTCTGTCTACTCATTTTCTAACGTGGCTGTTTGGGAAAGCTTTGATGATAACCTGCTTTAAAAATTAGAATTCAGAGAATTGAGTTGCTGCACGGTGTGTGGACCACAGTTTACCATCCTTTAGTGTTGGTAACATTTTCTATGAAGGTCTTATTTGTAAGCATCTATAAACACATTCATAACATGTTATAATGCATTCATAAGGCATCATAAACATGGCTATAAATATTCATAAAAATGCATTACACATTATAGCCATGCTTATTATGCATTATGAATTGTTAACATGATACATTGTAAGTACTGTTCATAGCAAATTCTAAGAGCTCATAAGTTGTATATGTCCGCTCTATGTAAAGTGAGGCATGCTGTACTAAAGCCTCCTCCAGTGTTAAGACTGGGGCTTCAAGTACCAGTACAACACACATTAACACGCCACCATCACATCAGTGTTACTGCAGTGCTGAGAATGATCCATCACCCAAATAGTGCCCACTCTGTGAGGGTCCACGGGGGTCCTGACCACTGAAGAACAAAAAGTATGCAGAGAAACTGATGCACAATGTGCATGGAACCAAGGAGGTGGTCGCAGTGTTGTCTGATTGGTGTACATTGTCACCTACCATAGTTTGTTTTTATGCTTGAAATATTCATTTATTCCTGGACTGGACTAACCCAGCATTCACAAACAACATTTTTCCTCTTCTGTAATAGCCCTACGGTGCTATTGTACTTGATCACGGATGACTGATTTTCCGCTGTGATTGAAAAAGCAGGAGGGTACAGGCCCAGTTCCTTTTGCTCAAATGACACTATTATTACTGCTCTTACATGCAGGACTGGCTGTGATCAAACAGCCGAGCACAACTAGATACACTAGCCACAGAGCTAACAAGAAGAAACGAGCCCACCGCAGTCGTTTCAGAGTCAGTCCGGCTCTCTTTTTTCCTTCTCTTCCTGCTCTGCCTTTGTTCTCCAATCTCTCGTTTTTAAAAAGAACAATCGACTGGAAAGTGGAGCAGTTTGGACGCAGTTTGGGAGAAAAGTGGCTAAAAAAGCGAAAGAAAACAAAGATCTCAAAAAAAAACATCATTTAATCATAGCTCATTCAGTGTGACACAGACAAATGTGCTGAATCTATTGGCACTGCAGCTCATATTAGTTGGGGTTTACCACAGTGTTGAGATTGCCATCGATTTTCTGGAGCAACTTTCATGCCCACTGGATGCCTGGTTCATTCTAAGGAGCAAACTGAATGTTCTGAAGGTCACTTTTTGTACAAGCAGCACCAAAAATACATTTTGGACTGAGCTCCAGAAGGCGTATACTTCCTCTCCTAGAGGATTGATGTGCTGTGGACTTCCATTTCAACTAGGAAAGAGCAGGGTACGACCTAAAGGAAGGTAAAATGTAAAATGGATATGCTATGTACTTACATGCTTTTAGCCTTCATCTTCCCAGAGCATCATCATCTGAGTTCTTTGATAGCAATAAGACCAGTGGTCCAGTTACTGTGAGCAAATGTAAAAAAAATTGCTCAGATGAACCATTAATAAAAGATTCAAGCATACATTTTTAGTAATCTAGGGGTTAAATCAATGGCTCACTTCAAATGGTACAGCCCTGGTTTGCTGATTGTAAGTGAGGTTCGCTCAGTGGATAGAGATTTGATGAAGCCGAAATTGGTCTTATTCTCATTTCTAATTCCACCTTAAATGAGAACTGCAAAAGCTTATCTTAGCTACTTTTAGTTTGTGGCATATTGACTGTTGAGGTCTACACAAGGGAGGTTCACCCACAGGTCCTGCATGATCTTCTAAATAATTTGTGGGTTGGATTCATTTGGAAGCACAGAGATCACTGCAGGTCAAACAGCCAACAGGTTGCGGGTGGGTACTATGGCTGGCTCTGTGTGTGTGTGTGTGTGTGTGTGTGTGTGTGTGTGGCGGGGGTGGGGGGGCGCGGACAATTACTGGCTGCTTGTAGAAGCAAACAGGCGACAAATGAGCTGCAAAAATGCTTCAGAGAAAAACAAGTTAGTAATTACAAGCAGCAAAACATATGAGCTTTAGAGCATTCAATAAAAATCTATGAACAAAATCAAACCGATTTTTTCCCATGACACTTCTTTTAACCTGCACCTCAGTGCTTGTCTTGGCTTTAAATTAATATCAGCTGAATTGTAGATGTCTTACAGAATAATTGGCAATTAATTTAATGCCGCCGCAGATAAAAAAAAAATCTTAGTAGTGAAGCCAAGCCGCTACGCTATTTTCTCATTTTTGCCTGTGGCGCTGCCCACTTGTTGATCGACAGTGGCCACTTGTTGGTCACATGACATGACGCTCATTGTGTGGTGCAAGTTCACGTGGCACAGACAGGAGTTGACAAGGACCACATACACAGTTTGTCTGTACCAGGTTTATGCCACAAGCTGGTCCCCACAAGAGAAATAATTGAAGTTTAAGGTGAAGGCATGTTTTAAGGTTAGAGTAAGGTTAAGATTAGGATCATGGTAAAGGTTAGGTTTGTATTATTTTTGGTAATGTCTGTGTAAGTCGCTAAGAAATAAAAAAAAAAATGTGTGTGTGTGTGTGTGTGTGTGTGTGTGTGTGTAGCAGGAACAATACAGTTAGAGTTAGTGGGCTGGTCTGCTTAATGTACCTCCCAGTCTAAAATTGAGTTCAACGTCGGTCCTTCTCCATATTCACTATGCCACAGGAGAGTCATTCTACAGAAACATCCACTTCCACTATGTCTCCATAGGAGTCACGGGCGTTACTGATCGTCGAGGTCAAGGTGAAGAGGCTTTTATTGTCATGCTATCTATGTACAAGTACACAGTGGAGTGAAATTACATTCCTCCAGGAACAGCACGGAACAACAAGTAACAAAAAGTACAAAGTGGGAATGTGCAGACATCGAGTGCTAACAAAAAAATGATCTAGAAACAATAAATACGACAAATTAAACAGACATTAGACACAGTAAACAGACAGGACAGTGCAGCACCGACACAGCACTCACTCTGGACATGAGGTCGTGGAATAAGGAGCAGAGATATTTAACATGCTGTGATCTGTGAGTCACGCAGTCAGATGACAGACATAAACACAGCAGTTACTGAGGTAGAAAAACCTGAGTAGAACAGTGAAAACACAGTGTAGCAGCAATGCTCCAGATAGTGCAAGTAGAGCATCAGAAGAGTTGTGTGTGTGTGGAGTGTGTGTGTGAGGGTGGGGGGGTTAGCTCAGCCCTTGTGAGTTTAAAAACCTGATTGCTTGAGGAATAAAGCTGTAGCAGAGTCTGGCAGTGGTGGCACGGATGCTCCGGTACCTTCTGCCAGACGGCAGCAGTGAAAAAGGTCCGTGTGAGGGATGGATGGGGTCGTCCACAATGCTGGCGTCTTTCCGGATACAACGTGTGGTGTAGATGTCCATGATGGAGGGGAGAGAGACCCTGATAATCTTCTCAGCTGTCCTCACTATACGCTGTAGGGTCCTGCTGTCTGAGGCGGTGCAATTCCCAAACCAGGCGATGATGCAGCTGCTCAGGATGCTCTCCACAGTCCCCCTGTGGAACATGGTGAGGATGGGAGGGGGGAGATGAGCCTTCTTCAGTCTCCTCAGGAAGTAGAGGCAGTGCTGGGCTCTCTTGGCTATGGAGTTGGTGTTGAGGGACCAGGTGAGGTTCTCTGTGATGTGGATACCGAGGAACTTGGTGCTCCTCACGATTTCCACAGCAGAGTCATTGGTGTTACACATAAGAAAGGTAACACCAGAGACATTTTTTGTGAAAAATGCATTTTACAAACTGGCTGTTACAGAGCATCAAACTACATGCTGTCAATCATGGAACAGGCACTAAATATATGTATTATAATACAATGTAATGCATTTGTATTCTATTTTTTTATAAAGTTGGTGACATCGACTAAAAGTTTCATATGAAACCATGAGCTAAATGAGCTGGTAACTGAAAACACACAGTGGACTTACCTTGTGCTTTCCTTAGATCCTCAGAAAACAGGTAAAAGGACGTCAAGTGATGTCATCGGTCAATAGTCATGCATAAATTATTGTTGTTAAAATTTCTGTGGTGCCTGGAATTCTAGATAATTGATTTAAAAACCAATATTGCTAAATTGAGGCTCAAGAAGATGTAATTGTTTTTTTTTGTTTTTTTTAATATAAATAAACTGTAACCCTAAGGTTGTTTTTCCTGTGTAATATGTCTGTCAACGCTAGGGACAGAAAAACTGACATTTCTGTAGAACGACCCAGGAAACACATGTATTACTGTATTCATATTAGTGTCTATAATATAGCACCATTTAGAAGCATGCAAACAACTCTCAGTGAGAGCTAGCCAGGCTGAAGCACAGCTTCTATATATACAGTACTGGGTGGGGCTGGGGGTTGTTGGAGGGTGCTTGTTGAATATATCATTGTCATACTCATATTCGCTGCTCTATTTTGAGTAAAACATAAATTTGCCAACAGATTTTCCAGCATTTTTTAATCAGTTTGGCTTGTAAAACATATTTTAAACTAAACATCTTCCAAAACATTATATGAAACATAGAAAATAACATTGCTTAGGAAAAAGAAATCAGTGGAGGACAGATTTGATTCTGGCTAAATGTCAGTCCAGCGTCGTCAGTCTTTCCTCTACACTTGTCAGTTGAGCATCAGTTAGCTGTTATTTAACCTGTACTGTGGTGTGCTAGCTATGCTGATGCTAAAGATTAGAGATGTGCAACAAGAACTGAACACAGTTTTGGGTTCTGTTCATGCAATAAATACAAACGTAAGTGAAATTGTCAGCACCCCTGGTCAAATTACATGTTTTGTCGACTTCAGAATTGAAAATTAGTCACCACAAGTTTAAAGAAAAGTCCATCATATGGCCCCTTCAAGAGATTTGACATGATCACAATCAAAGCCATATCTCTTATTACTGTTTTTCCATGTTTTCTGCTAGCAAGCTGCTCACAGAAGCAGACAAAGCTCTTATTTTCGTACTTGCACTATTGCCTGCTGGGAGCACAGGCCATTTTAATCCATTTCCCCACCATCAGACCTTGTTCAGCTGATTAAGGTCCTGATTGCTGGGAGTGCAGATTTGTGAACTACTGATCTCACAGTTTCCTGGAAATGGACTTTTGGCTTTTGGTTGCAGCATTTTGCTATTGGAATTGATGCATTTACATCCGGGTCCAATTTGATGAGTTTTGATGTACTTTTGCCATTAGTCATTATTTAATGCCCAAGGGCTGTTTGGGTGCACACAGCCTTTTTGGAAATGA
Organism: Pygocentrus nattereri; assembly: GCF_015220715.1. NCBI lineage: Eukaryota > Metazoa > Chordata > Actinopteri > Characiformes > Serrasalmidae > Pygocentrus > Pygocentrus nattereri. The sequence goes on along the minus strand of NC_051218.1, from coordinate 38,739,326 downwards.
CAATATCTTAGACTGTTTCAGTGGAAACCGTGCAAAACATTCACTTTAAAAGACCTTGTATATCTGTACATTGCACCATGCACATTATTATAATCAATAATATATCAAAGTAACGTATGAAAAATCAGTAATATTTATTGTTGGGGTGCTTAAATACTTGTGTGCTGATGTTTGTAGCTTAATCGGTCTGAGAACAGAAACCTGAACCTGATCTAGCCAGCAGATCTTATTTTCAGACTGCACAAATCGTTCATACTAATAAAAGCATTACGTTTAATCTTTGCTTTAAGGCAGAAAGCTATGAAGCACTTTCAGTACACAGGAATGTCCAGTGTAGAAATCTGTTTTGTTTTTTTGTGCTATGGATTTAATGAAACATTCCTGAGTAATAATCAGTAGACTGAAGATCGGCTAACTTGAGCGTTTGGATGTCTCCTACAAAAGGTAACATTGGGAGGCTTCATGCATTTGGAATATCACCCCTAAAGAGGATAAGCTCAATGAACTCTTGAACTCACAGAAAAAGACAAATTAGAGCTATAAATTAGGGCTGAAATGAAGGGACTTGTTGGATGACAGTATAAACTATAGCTGAAGTGAAAACTAATAAAAGGGGAATTGTGTTAGATGACAGTGTAAATTATAGCTGAAGTGAACTCCTGAACTTGGGTGAAGAAGCCCGGTAAGATGGCCCTGAGAGGATGGAACAGCCTGGTACAATAAGGACTAAGATGATATGGATTTGTGTAAAAGGGGGTGGGGTGATTACCTCATCATCCTAAAGGGCAATAAAAAGGGATGCCTCAAGATGAGATTTGCATTGTGGTTGTCCAGGAACATCTGGCCACTTAAAGCTTAATAAAGCGAAATCCTTCCTTCGACAAGAACTCAGCAGCTGAAGGGTTTTTCAATCCTTTTGTGTTCCTTTTTATCCTCTTTTACTTTTTATATTTGTTTATATTCTTTTATTCCTTTAATTCCTTTTAAAGAAGTTAGACTGCGGTTAGTTATTACAGCACTATGATCACGTTTCTTGTATTTTTATCAAGGTAGCTATGTTTGCGCCCTGTCTTCTCATTAGTCTTTGTTTCCCCTGGGTGTATTTATACCCCTGAGTTTGCTCAGTCGCTTTGTCTTGCATGGTCTGTACACCACGCTGTAGCCTTGGATTGTAGGCTTTCCTTCTCTGTAGGTTTTGTTTCTGGTTTAGTTCTGTTTTACTTTGTTTTGTCTCATCATGGATTTATCTGTGCTGCAAACCTTTGCTGCTGAGTTTCTGGACTTTAAATGAAAGCTTCTCACACTTGCATCCTGCCTCATCATCTCCTATATTACAATGGGATTGTTACATCAGCCCTAGAGACCTTTAGCATGTAAGAGACATGTCAGTAACTTTCTTTGCTTTTATGCCTCAAGCTCAATCTTTATTTAAGGGCGTTTAAAGTTTGTCCTTTATTACTGTAGTGTTGGCTTGATAGCTGTTTTTTTTTCAATAAATGCTTAGTCTACTAGTGAGGGCAGAATCCAGTTCTAAAGATAAAAAGTAAACCAGTTAAAGCAAGTCTGTTGGGAGGAAACAGTGAAGTTCTACTGGCTGTTCATCTTCTGGTAACTTTTTATTGTCAGATTTCAATCCTAACAACTGGGCATTTTTTTTCAGTAACATTCACACATTCACATGTCTGCTGAAGCTCTGTGCTACCCAGCTTTCCTAGGCTAGAAAACCTGGCTGTGATCTTAGACTCTGAGCTCGGCTTTATCCTGCACAGTCACTGGCTTTTTATCCTTTGAGAAATATCGCTAAAGTTTGGCCTTTTCTATTTCAGAGCGATGCAGAAAAGCATACATTCGTTACAAGAAAAGTCGATCACTGTAATGATCGTCTTACTGGACTTCCTAAGATAATGATACACCCTTTACAACAAACCAACACAGAGAGATCACTTCAATCCCATTTTAAAAGAACTGCACTGGTCATTTGTTCATTATCGTCCAGGATAGATTTTAAAGCTCTGCTATTAGTTTTTAAGGCTCTAAATGACCATAAAGCACCTGCTTACATCACAGAGTGTCTGTCTGCTCATGTTCCAGCATGTGATCTTAGATCTGCAGATACTGACCTTCTGAACACCTTCTGTAAAACACAGAAAACATGGAGAGACTCTTTCAGTTATTCTGAAATCTCAGTTCACCTTTTATTACACAGTCCAGCTCATTGCTCACTTTTAAGAAGCATCTAAAAACACATCTCTTTAACTTAGCATTATATTAAAACTCTACATCTTTTTATTACATCTGTTTATTTTTTAATTGATCTGTCATTTTCGTATATTATAATAAGTTAGTAATTCATAAAATCTTTTCTTGTATTGTTGTTAAGCTTTATCACCTGCAATGAAAAGCAGTATGAGCTGCCACTGCATAATAAGTGCTATAAAAATAAAGATGATGATGATAATTGTTATTATTAGCAGCAGCAGTAGTAGTAGTAGTATTTTATGCTTGTAGCACTGCCGTTCTTGCCGTAATGTTGTCTTCTATACTGACAAACACAAACTACATGCTGACCCAGGATGTCTGAGATACCTTTAATAGAACAAAACAGTAGCTTGGACAGTAAACAGCTT
>NC_051218.1:36679199-36779199 GCF_015220715.1 Pygocentrus nattereri | reverse complement strand
TATATATAGAGAGAGAGAGAGAGAGAGAGAGAGAGAGAGAGAGTTTGATCTCTTCAGGAAAGAAAATGTCTCTAATTGGTACAACAGAGAAAAACAGAGCTAAACATAAACAAAGTTTTGTTTCTAAAAATATGAGGTCCATTTTTAAACCACCTTAAAGAGCAAAACCGTTTTCTTTAGGTTCCTGAGGTTAAGATTAGGGTTAGGCTTAGGCTTGTACTTTACTGTGTAAACACATTCATTTACATTTATGTTAAAACAACCAATAAGCAAAAGTTACATTTTCAAGAGGAAATACAAGAGAGGGCGGGAAACATATTTAACAGAAAAGTCCACAGACGTCTCAACAACTAAGCTGAATTTGTATTTTTTTTATTCATAACTTAATGTTTTGTCTTCATTTCAGCTTCTGTTCTTTGTGGGATGTTTTCAGTTCCATTCCTTGCTTTCAGTTTTTTTTAAAGAAATCTGCAGAGATGTTTTCCTAAACCTCTGAAGTTCAGTTTTAGAAGCTGGTTGTATTTTATATTTTTTACAATTCCTTATTTTACCTATAATGTAAGTCTAGACCACACTGCTGATTGTCCACTCCAGCACTGATCTTCTGTTTCTGTAACAGGACTCTGACTCTGAGGAGTTTGATTTCACTGCATTACGTTTCTCTGAGAAGATGAAGAGAAGAGCGCTAAAGGAGAAAGTTTTCACCCGAGTGAGATTCTTCCCTGTTTCTGACTACAGAGCAGTTCAGTAAAGCTGTATTACACCACAGGAAAGAAGTCTTACTGAGTTCATGTAGTCATGTAGACTCTCTGTGTTCTGCTGATATTTTAATATCATATTTTGTGTTTGAATGAATCTTTAGATATGCACTGTAGCCAGCTGAAGAAAAAGGTAAAAGAGTCCAATGTAAAATATATGATTTAACAAATTTTACTTGTTTTTTCTCAATAACTTCTTAAATTTCTGTCCTGGGATGTAAACCATACAATAAATCATACTATAAAGCATAGTTCTTCTGCTATTCATGCTTCCCCACTCAAAAACTGCAAAGTTTATGAGCAAAAACTCATTAAAGAAGTTTTCATTCCATTCCTTAATTTAATTAATCAAGCACACATTTAAGATGACACTGTCATCGTTATCAAAATATGGAAAAGAAGGTTTTACAAACAAATAAATAACAGACCGCACTCTTTACTACTGAAGATTAATGCACAGCACAGTTTTTGATCATCAATTCAAGAAGCTTTTATTGTCATTCCATCTATGAACAAGTACACAGTTGAGTGAAATGACGTTCCTCCAGGAACAACACGGTGCAACAAGGAACACAAAGTACAAAGTGTTAACGTGCAGACAGTGTAGAAACAAACAAAATAAGCTAGAAACAATAAACACGATAAATTAAACAGACATTAGACACAGTAAACAGACAGAACAGTGCAGCATCGACACAGATTTACATTTACATTTATGGCATTTAGCAGACGCTCTTATCCAGAGCGACTTACAAAAGTGCTTGTCATTACTTCAGAATATCTCATGTTAATAAAGGTCGACATAATTTTAAAGAGCTTTGCTCTAAATTGCTACCTGAAGTTATCTATGCATTGAGACCTAAACAAATACAACAAGTAGAAAAATACCTACAACTCAACACAGAGTCTACACAACACTAAACCTGCTGAAAAAAAAAGTTTGACACAGCACTCATTTCTGAACATGATGGTGAGAATAAGGTGCAGAGATATTTAACATGCTGTGATCTGTGAGTCACGCAGTCAGATAACAAACATAAACACAGCAGTTACTAGTAAAACTTGAGTAAACTGATCATGACTGACTCTCCACTTCTAAACCACTTTACACTTTATCAGTTTACAGAAATCTACAGGCTCCTGCAGTAAGTCTCACTGTACATCTGTCATGTATCATCACCTACACTGTACCATTTCAATAATGAATAATTAATTTCTTTCTGCTATGAAAAAAAAGGTTTGACTACACATGCTCACATTTACACATTCCCAATAAGACATAAACACTGTTATTGGCTGTTATTTGGATTCCCAAAGGAAGGTTGGCTTCAGAGAGTATATTTCAACACAACTCTGTCCTCAACCCTTTTTTCATTGACCACCATCAGCTAAATCATTTTTAGTTAGCACAAATAAATACATCAGGGCCATCAGGGTTACACAACATCAGGCTGTACCAGCGGAAGCAGAGAGCCTTTTCCTAGCAATCAGATCACTGTGATCAGCCTGCTTAAGGAAAACAGTCCCATCGGTCTTGATTTCATACTGATGTGAACTGGAGGCTCCTGCTTATCTCTATTAAGTGCTCCTGAGTTTAATTAAGGTTGATTCTGTTGACTATTTGGGCTGCATATGGAAACTAGTGATAGCAAATGGAATCTTTCTGAAGCGGTGAGGCTTTTATTTAACCTGTGTTGAGGAAGGTTTACTCAAAGCTTTGAAGACCAGCATACATTAATGACACCTGGTGGTAAGAAGTAGGAATGGTACCTATAAATCTGCTCCTGTTGGTTTGGAATGAAAACCTGCAGTCACACTGGGCCTTTGCAGATAAGAATGCTCACCCCTGGTCTAGAAGATGTTCTAGGATAAAAGTCCAAATCTTTATCCTGCAGTGATTTAAAAGTGTGTCATTTGTCTTTAAAGCAATAAGTTAAGTGATACTTTCTTAATCCCACAAACAGGGAAATTCCACCTCTGCATTTAACCCATCTGTGAAGTGAATACACACACACTAGGGGCAGTGAGCACACTTGCCTGGAGGGGTGGGCAACCCTGTCCTAGGCACCCGGGGGTTAGGTGTCTTGCTCAAGGACACTTCAGTCAGGGACTGGGGATTAAACCGGCAACCTTCTGGTCACAGGGCCAGTTCCCTAACCTCCAGCCCACGACTGCCCACCAGCCAACAGCTGCCCAATAAAGCTTAGTAAAGGTTAGTTAAGGCATATAGTTAGTGATATAAACCTGAAACTGGTAATAAGTACATCACCTTAGATGCTCAAGATAGTTCACAGCTGGCAATTACAACAATTCTCCTGACAAATTCATGCAGAATGTTTAATTTCTATTTATTCCAGTTAGTTCCAGTCTTCCTCCTTTGGGGGTCTGACAATCAAATGTCTTTCTTTTTGGTTTTCTTTTATTTTCTAGTGTTCATTGTTTTCTAGTTTTCACCTGAGCCTTTACTAAGCTCTGCCGCTCCAACCAATCCTCATACATCTGCTGTAAACATGCCTACTTGACTGCTACTGGGGTCTCTAAAGTGACCTCTAGGTAAACCCCCATGTTATGACAGATCATGAATGTGTGAGGACATTTTGAAAAACTGGGTTCAGGTGCTTTTGCTAAGAATCCTGTAGACCTTGTAAAGAATAGGTCCACACCATGGGCAGTCAGCAGTGGGCTTAGGTGGCTTTCTGGGAGGACTAGAGCCACTGGCTTCCTAAACATCCCTTGAATAGCATAGACTTCAATTAATTGTTCATTAGCACCTAGTTCTGACAGATCCCTTACTGCTAGTTATCATTACTATCATAGCTAATGATTTACAGAGACATTACTTAAGCATTTAATAGTTCTTAAGGTTAAATATTATATAATTATTATTAACTACTACCTAAAACATGCTTAATAAAACATATTTAATAAAATAATATTAATCATTAGTAATCATACACACTGACTTTACTCCAGGAGTTTTATTTCATTTTTCTATTTTAAAACTTTAGGTCATGAAAATGTACCATGTGTCATGATTGGCCCCTCCAACTCCTGTCCATGTGCTTTTTGTTTCCTTTTTCATCCATGTGCTTTGTTTTGGTTCTTAGTCCAGCCCCTTGTTTCGTGACTCTGCCCCTGATTGTCGCCACCTGTTTTGTGTCTGTGTTTTATAAGCCCCGTGTTTGCCTTTAGTTTTCGGTGGTTTTTGTGTGGTTTGATATGATTTATCATATTGGATGTATTGTACTCTTGTGGTGTTTGGTTCTTGTCTGAGGTTCTGTGTTCATTTTGTCATGTCTGTCCCTCTTGCTGTCCGTATCGGCTTTTTGAACCTGGACCGTTTTGACCATGACCCTGGATTTGCCCTTAATAAAAGTCGCTTATCTCTGCATATGCATCCACCTCCTCGCTCCCTGGCATCACACCATGAAGCACTTTTCCCCTGATAAAGTGAATGCGGTGAACCTTTAAAGCTAATTTGAGCTGCATAATTGGACATTAAGGTCACTTTAGTACCTTTGGTGCATTAAAAAAAAAAAAGTACCTGTACTGTACCTTACAGTGTAGTGCCACCTAGTGGAGGTTTACATTACTCTTTAATACTCTAAAACGGCAGATTTGAAAATGCTACTACTGTCCTGAGAATGATTCACCATTCAAATATTATCAGGACAACAATGATCCTGTGGTCAGACACTGATCCAATGATGGACAGAGCAGAGTGCAGCTGATCACACCATCATTACATCTCCAGTCTGTATTTATACACCTATAAAGTGGATATATAAGACAAATAAAGCTCATAAAGTGTTCAGTGAGTGGAAGGGTTTCTAATAAAGCAGGTAGTGAGTGTCCATATTGTCTATAGTGACCACTGCATATGTAGATTTATGTGCATGTTATCTGTGGTCCTGAAACAGGACTGTGCTCTCCATGGTGCTGAAAACCAGGGGCTGTACTGGAGAATAAATAAGTAAAACATAAATAAATAAATAGAAATAGTTTAAAATCATTTTCTAATGAAATAAAAAAATATTTCCTTCACTCTTTGGTGCTTTTGTCTCTCTCACTGGCTGATAATCAGAGTGACTACAATGTAATATTCAGCTTTACAGTGTAGTCGACAGTGTGAATGTTTCCCCTGAATAAAGTAAACAAATGAATATGAACTACAGCAGAAATGAAGGTGAGGAGAGTGAGCAGGAGCAGTGATCACCACCACCACCAAAACTATGGACAGTCTTTTCCTTCAGGCCACCAACTAAAAAAGTAAGAAAAGTGCCTCATAAAAAGTGTTGTTCCATAATCCAGAGAGAACAATGACTGCCGTTCTTTAACCTCCACAACCTTCCACTCATCAGCACATGCCTGGAGCAATTGTGAGGAGGCCAACTGTACAATACCTTACAATAACAATATAAAACAATAAAACACACAGATTTCATATAATAATATATAATATATGGGAAGATCATGTTTGGGGATGTAACCGCAGTAGAACTGGTTAAGTGTTAAGTAAAATTCCACAATATACACTTATTTAATTGATGATACAATAAGTCTTATTGTCTGTGTGTTGTTACTGAAGTCTCTAGAGAAACTTGGTCAAAAGGTGCCAGAGAGCAAAGCCATTTCAGTTGTGCAGTAATAGATCAGTTAGTCCACAGGAGGATTTACCTTTGCCTTTTTTCCTGGTATAAAGCTCTACTCTGCTCTGACGGGTGAAATATCCTTCAAATATTACATTTAAACAATTGGCCTTTTCTGAAAAAGGGCAAAAACCTGCCATTTCTGCAAAAACCTGTAAGTAGCCTGTTAAATATCATTATACATTTGAAAGGAGCCAAGTTTTTTATTGTAATATAAAAATGAGATATTGGAAGATTTGGTGGATCTTATTTGGTAGATACTAATCAGCAGACTCACACAAAGCCATGACTGATCCCATTAATAAATCTATTAAATGTGCTCCCTTCTACCTTAAGTAAAAGAAGTAGAAACAATTTAGAGTCCAATATGATATTTATATTTTTGTAGATAATACATACAGTGCACAAGCCAAATGCTTCAAAGTTAATACCAATCCGATTTAGGTAAGATATGCACGGCTGGTATTTGATTTTAAAAGTCACAGTAAAATAACATTTTTTTTTAGATGTGCAGTGTGACACATAGGTTAGTTTGTTTTGTAATGCAGTTAATAGTATCGTCTATTTTATCCATCCATTTTCTAAGCCGCTTCTCTGTCGGGCGGAAGGCAGGATACACCCTGGACAGGTCGCCAGTGCATCACAGGGCAGACAGTCACTCACACCTAGGGGCAATTTAGCACGTCCAATTGGCCTGACTGCATGTCTTTGACTGTGGGAGGAAACCGACGCAGGCACGGGGAGAACATGCAAACTCCACACAGAGAGGACCCTGGCCACCCGGCCAGGGAATTGAACCCAGGCCCTCCTCGCTGTGAGGCAACAGCGCTACCCACCATGCCACCGTACCGCCTTGTCTATTTTAATAACTGAATTATTAGTGCCATTGCTTTAGTGCCATTATTACCTATATGACATGTTCAAAAATACAGATATATAAGAGCTCTTCTTTAAACTCTCATGTCTGTTCCTGCAGGACGAAAATGCTGAGGAGCTGAATTGTGCAGCCTTAAATTTCCATGAAAGGAAAACTAAAAGAGGAAGAGGGAAACGAGAACAGCCACAAGAAGACACTCTGTATTCTGCAGTAAGGGGTTCCTCTGTCAATGACTGTAGAGTCACTCATTAATTTCTGTCTTTATTATTTGTATCATCTGTACATTCAGTGCAGTGGAGGTGGACAAGTCAGGTACCCAACTGACTGAAAATTAAACTCCATGTTGTGATTCTGATTTAAAAAGTAATTAATTGTGCCTACCAGTGTTGAACTCTCAGAGAGATGAGGGTCTTCATGAGGTCATTCAGTCATTGGCCTAAATGATTGTGTCAGAAAAATTGTACAGAATTAAATAATTAATGATGAAATCAATTATGAACTGCTTTGAGAATTTATGATTCTCATAAATTACTTTTCTTCACCAATGAGTTGTACAAACTAAAGCATAAGCCAGACACACATGAAACTCAGTCAATAAATAATACTCATTGCTGCTACTGAGGCACATAAGATGAGCCTGATTGGCCTGAAGAGGGTGCTACGTCATAGTGTTTAACATACCCCCTACACTATGATATACAGACATAATTGTGGGTGCTACTGATTCCTTGGCTCACATTAAATAAAAATTACATGTCAATAGGGGGCACTATAAAAACTAACTAGCTGTTTCTCAGCATCTGTACATCTGATCAAGATGAAATTTTGCACACTGCATTTTTTAGTTTAGTTATATTTAAGGATGACAATGATTTCAACAAGCATTTAACAGGCTTAAAATTGTTTTCACATATAAACACACACACACACACACACACACACACACACACACACACATATATATATATATATATATATATATATATATATATATATATATGTGTGTGTGTGCACATATATATATTATATGCATATAATATATTCTTTTTTCAAGCTAATCTTAGTCTTTTATCTGATCATTTCATTTGAATCATTTGGATGTAAATAATTACTGAGAACGTTTTTGCATACCACAGTCACCACAAAATAAATAATTAATTTATCAATAACAGCTCAGAATTAAATTACTCAAAAACAGTTGTTCTTATCATCTGAAAATATAATGCACTTACATGAATTGTTCAGATGCAGCATACAAAATTGAACCCATTTGGCCTTAATAAGTCAGTGTACAACAAGACTTAAAATCAGTAAAACAGTCTCACTGGTCTCATGTGACTCAGGGTTTTTTTTTCTTTTTTCATTTTTGCTAATTAACTTAAATTGAGCTGCTTGTCTGGCACTTTGACTTATTTTTTTCAAAGTCTGCAGCTTAGTATGCAAAGGTCAAAAGGTCAATCTCTACTTAAGGCTCTTACAATCTCTAATTCAAGGCTCTTGATCAATGACCATGACATATAAAATATTTTTTGATGAACTGTGATAGACTGTGCTTTATGCTATGTCTGCAAAACATTATGCTATCTCTGTGACATCTGTGGTTAGTATAGTGTAGTGGGTAACAAGTCTGTCTCCTGTGCTGCAGACTGGGGTTCAATCCTTCATCTCATCTGCCACCCTTTACTATGACAATGAGGGTTGTTGGGTAAGATTCCTAACACTACATTTGTCTCCCTGTGTAAAATGGTCAAATTGTGTGTTTTTCTAGGTTGGAGTATCTGACACATTAGACCTTATTAAGCAGATAGGATGCTTGGACCCCTTGTATTGCCACTTGCTTATTTTTTGTCAACATATTTTTGTGGTTTTCTAATACAGTCATATGCAAAACTTAGAACGCACCTCGGCAAATAATGCATTTTGTTGATTTTGTAAGTGAAGATAACACATTCTCTAATGAGAACACTTAAATATAGCATTTTTCTGCGAAAGTTAGTTTTCAAATTTTGGTTTAACATATTGGACAAAGTTTCATTATATTATTTATCTGATAATTGTTGAAATGTTGAAACAAATATTCAATAGTCATATTTTACTTAACTGGTCATTAGACATTAGTTATTACTTACTGATTAAATACTTAGTAATTAGTGAGTGACAATGCTGTTCAGTTTCATTTGATATACATTCATGCATCATTTGCTCATTAACTAATGAACTAACTGCTGCTTATTACACTGATACTTAACTGATATGTGTGTTTACTCGTGTTACTAGACAGTACTATTGAAATAATTATCTGTTAATAATCTACTGGTTTCTTGTTACTGATCAATTGCTTCTTTGTGTGTCCACTAGAAAGTGAACATTTTACTACTAATTATACTACAACATCATGATTAAGTCAAGACTAGCAATGGCTTAATGTTTTTTTTACTTGTTTTGATTTCCCTTTCAGGATTATTAACAGTACTAGGTCATTACTATCAAGCTCTCATATCACTTCTTTATAGTATTTGACACACTTAGCATTTCATTGACATTGTAATAAGGTTCTTTGCATTTTACAGTCCTTTGCTCTGTGATACACTTTAATTATTAAACTTAATTTCTAATTGCTTTTCTTTCAGAAGCTTCTATTGAAACACTGGTTCTGTGTGCTGAAAACTGGTAAAAACTAAGTGTGGACCCTCATACTGATTCTGTGGTTAGAGTCTAAAAGCTGCAGTAGATAACGATCTTTCAAAACAAAGAGAGGAAGCAGTAGCTGAAGGCGCCTGACGTCGCAGGCATGTCTTTGACCAGAAACTACTGAGATTGTGAGAGTCTTGCAACACTTGTAGTGATGGTGGTGAGTAAGACACAGAGAAGGCCATGACTCCACTGAGAGAAGTGCTCTGTATTAAACACACCAGCAGAAAGGCACATACAGAACACTGAACTCTGAGGTCACCACCAGCCACAGGCTTCACTGTGACACGCAACACCCCCAATAAACTCACTCCCCAACACAGAACAATGCATAAAACATGTACTCATGTTCTAAACTAACAAACAACAACAACAAACAACAGAAAGAGTCTGTTTTGAAGAAGATGTGCATCTACTGTGAGCCTGTGCATGTAACCACCTGTATGGCCAAGCCTACAACATATAGGCTGATATAAACTATTCATTTATTACACAATATTTCCAGAATGTTTTAGGATTATTCTAGACTTGTATGCCTGTTGACTGAAGGATCTTGTAGTGTGATATAAAATTTAAGCAGTGCCAAACCATATTATTCATTCTTTAACATGGCAAAGTGCATGAAGACACTCTCCATCACAGATACATGAAATTAAATTAATAAAAAACATAAAATCGCGAAAGAAAAAAGAACACAGTTTCAAATTTTCATCACTGATGAACAACGGGAGCAAAAGTGACTAGATGTTTCAACTCCTCTGACATTGTAGGCCTACCTCTCTCTCTCCCTATCTCTATCTCTTTCCCTCCTTCTCTCTCTCTCTCTCTCTCTCTCTCTCGCTCTGTCTCCCCCCCCCCCCCCCACATCTCTTACCCTCCCTCCCTCTACTTCTATCTCTCTCCCTCCCTCTGTCTCTCACTTTCTTTCTCTCTCTCATTTAATCTGGAACTAGAGATGTTTTAAAGAGTCAAATGTGTTGACAGCATTAAGAAAATTAGTGGCATTAAACTGTATTGTGGTAACACATTAATAACACATTAAGAACACATAACTACTAAACTGATCTTTATTTCACTTGTAAATCATTACAGAACAAAAAAAAAGGTATGGTGAAAATGGCTCCACTTAAAAAGCTGTCATGAAGACGTTTTCTGGAGATGTGCAGAACCCGCTGTGAGACGCGTACACTGCCCAAGTGTGCATGATTATTCATTGAATTTTGTATGAATATTTTTTTTTGATTGAAGGTGTGTACAATCTTGATCATTCATGTTCTTCAGAGCAGCCTCTGGATCGTGTAGTGATCTGTCTGGGAACAGCTTTGAGTATGAGTGCTTGTCATCTCTGTCCAAACCATTTTAAACTGTAAAAGGGGAAACTGTGACCACAGCAGTGATGAGTTTTCACTACAGTCACAAAACAAAATCCTCATTTTTTTCATCAAAATGATACAATATGTGAAAAGTTCTGCTGCATCCAACTTGAGAACTAGACTTAGACTCCAACTTATACATGTGACTGATTCTGTTAAAAAAACAGTGATTCCAAACTTTTGAATGCTAATGTTTGTGTGAGAATGCAGCAAACATGATAAAGATAAAGATTCTGACCTGCCTCTCTTTGTAATTTTTCAGAGAAACATAAAGATTCATTCAATGTGAAGACCACCGAACAGGAACTACATTACTACATTACTATATTTTATCAGATGGAGTGTCATTAGAATAATTTTTTGTGTAGGAAAGAGCTGAATCATTACTGTTATAATTAATTTTATTCTTCCACATTTTTTATTATGACTTAATATTCACCTAAATTAAAGCTGTTGCCTTCTTTTAATTTTACTTTTGCTGAAATGCTTTTAGAAATATAATTTACTTCTGTATTTGTTTACAATTTGTCAATATATTTTGTACATTTTCTTATACACTGGTTATATATTCTTATATATTCTGAGTCATTTTTTGATGTCAGAAATGATTCTTTTCAAAATATTTTCTTTGTTATTATCCTTTCAAGGGAATCAAAGGATTTCCACTTAGTTCATTCATTACAATGTCAACAAAGTTAGATTTATTGTAATTAGTTACTCTGTGATTTCTCAGTACATCATTATGGAGGGTGGGGTGGGGGGACATTTGCTTAGGGCCCTCAAAAAGCTACAGTCAGCCCCGTGCATGACTAACCTCCTCCAGGGTCGGTTAACTTCATGTTTATTATCCTGTTTTTTCTCTGCTTTATTAAAGGGCTTGTATCCTACATTTTCTTGTATTGCATCTTTTACCCCATAATAAGTCCACTTATTACACATGTATGATTTTATGTACTAAAAGCATCATAGTTTATTTTTACATGAGTATTTTCCAACTTCTCTTCATCCCTTAGAATTAAACAGGTTCTGCCTTTAGAATTGATATATGCAAATTATCTCTTTTCTAATTGGCTGCCCTGGTTTGCCCAGGTTAAAACACTGCTTATAACTTCAGTGTTAATGGACAGGGCTGATTAGGCAGATATGTGTAGGTAAATGTGTTGAGTTTTATTACATCTCAAAAAAAGTGAACATGTATGGACTGTATGGGCTGGAGAGTGAAAGTGGAAACTTTAACTCTATTTATATACCAGATCAAACTGTTTTATCACAATAAAAGTGAGGCAAATTCAGTTTTCCATGATTTGGGCCCTAAGAATTAGAATAAAAAATATTTTTTAAAGTGAGGTTTGGTGAAAGTTCTGGCAAAATCCAATATGAATGATAAAAATCAGAAACCTACTTAAGAGCTAAAAGCTCCCTCTTGTGGAAAGTCTTAGTTTGGATAACGAATTGACTGAGTAAGTAGGTGGGTAGGTGAGTGAGTGAGTAAGTGGGCGAGTGAGTGAGTAAGTGGGCGAGTGAGTGAGTGAGTGAGTGAGTGAGTGAGTGAGTGAGTGAATGAGTGAGTAGGTGAGTGAGTGAGTAAGTGGGCGAGTGAGTGAGTAAGTGGGCAAGTGAGTGAGTGAGTAGGTGAGTGAGTGAGTAAGTGGGCAAGTGAGTGAGTGAGCGAGTGGGTGAGTGAATGAGTGAGTGAGTGAGTGAGTGAGCGAGTAGGTGAGTGAGTGAGTGAGTGAGTGAGTGAGTGAGTGAGTGAGTGAGTGAGTGAGTGAGTGGGTGAGTGAGTGAGTGAGTGAGTGAGTGAGTGAGGGAGTGAGTGAGTGAGTGAGTGAGAGGGTGAGTGAGTGAGTTAGTGAGTGAGTGATTGAAATACACACAAGTTTCAAAGATGCTTCTGTAATCTTGTTTCTAAAAGTACAGCTCTATGTGCCTCCTGGTAATTCTTGTAGTTTTAGAGCCATTTCATATGTTTTATCATTATATGTGTAAATTTCTATAAGGAAATAAAATGCTGATAACTGAACATGCTACTGACTCATGAGTGTGACCATCATTGTCTTGTGAATGTGATCAATAATTATTAATTACTGTGGTAAGGTTAGAAAGGAAAGCTGCCTCATTTGATTGTAATATGACCCTTCAATAAGTGAACATACGCAAGTTACTTTCTACAGGCTTCTCAGCCCAAGACTGTTTCCTGCTCCACCAGTCCCTGGTACTGGTACTTGAGTTACTCTGCAGTCAGAAGGTAAATGTACATCAAATGTATTTTCTGAAAAAAAATTCAGTGCTTCAAAAATGCTTGTGACTTTATTTATTTCATTTGTCTGCCTATATAACATACTATGACAGCCAAAAAGACTTCTTAATTCATAATTTTTCATGTTACACCCACTTTGATCAGCAGAGGATAGGTTTTTTTTTTGCTAGTCACTTAATCTGCTGCCTTCTCTGTGGTCAAAGCTGAGAAACTTTATTGAAGATGGTATGAACCACCAAACAAAATGAACTTGAAATCAGAATGAAATCAGACATTTTAAAACTCTTTCTAAATATGGACTCTGATCATCAAAGTCATGATAATAAATAAAATTGATCTTATTAAACAAGAAACACAAGAGTTTACAGTGTCACATTTTTACTAAAATGGTTAAAATAATATTTCTGTGACGCCTTTCTTGCCCTGCCTGCTTGAGATCAATGAAGTTTGATTGATGAGAATTTGTGAACGTGTGGCTGCAGGTGTGTTACACATTTTTATTTCTCCTATTTTTAATCTGAGAGTTTAAAGTTCTTGTAAGTGGACTATAATTTTCAGTCCTCTAGTTTGTCATTAGAATGTGACAAAGCCTGTTGCTACCAGTATGAGGCAGTGTGAGCCCTGGCTGTGCTCTGGGTATCTACTGTGGTTTCATAGTTCTTTCTTCTCAGACTTTAGTGACTATATTGTATATAAGCACAGACATATAAGTTACAGCAACATTGTCTGACATACAGGACTCAGACTTGGTTATTCTAAAATACATACACTATATTGCCAAAAGTATTCACTCACCCATCCAAATCATTGAATTCAGGTGTTGCAATCACTTCCATGACCACAGGTATATAAAACCATGCACCCAGGCCTGCAGACTGCTTCTACAAATATTGGTGAAAGAATGTGTCGCTCTCAGGAGCTCAGTGAATTCCAGTGTGGTACCATGATATGATGCCACCTGTGCAAGTTCAGTTGTGAAATTTCCTCACTACTAAATATTTCACAGTCAACTGTCAGTGGTATTATAACAAAGTAGAAGCGACTGGGAATGACAGCAATTCAGCCACAAAGTGGTAGGCCATGTGAAATGACAGAGCGAGGTCAGCGGATGCTGAGGCACATAGTTTGCAGAGGTCACCAACTTTCTGCAGTCAATTGCTACAGATTTCTAAACTTCATGTGGCCTTCAGATTAGCTCAAGAACAGCATAGAGAGCTTCATGGAATGAGTTTCCATGGCCAAGCCGCTGCATCCAAGCAGCTTACATCACCAAGTGCAATGCGTCGAATGTAGTGGTGTAAAGCACTGCCACTGGACTCTAGAGCAGTGGAGACGTGTTCTTTGGAGTGACGAATCACGCTTCTCTGTCAGGCAATCTGATGGATGAGTCTGGGTTTGGCAGTTGCCAGGAGAACAGTACTTGTCTGACTGCATTGTGCCAAGTGTAAAGTTTGGTGGAGGGGGGATTATGGTGTGTGGTTGTGTTTCAGGAGCTGAAAGGAACTCTTAATGCTTCAGCAGACCAAGAGATTTTGGACAATTTCATGCTCCTGACCTTGTGGGAACAGTTTGGAGACGACCCCTTCCTGTTCCAACATGACTGTGCACCAGTGCACAAAGCACGGTCCATAAAGACATGGATGAACGAGTTTGGAAGAATTTGACTGGCCTGCACAGAGTCCTGACCTCAACCCCACAGAACACCTTTGGGATGAATTAGAGTGGAGACTGCAAGCCAGGCCTTCTCATAAAAACATCAGTGCGCTCCTGGAAGAATGCTCAAAAATTCCCATAAACACAAACCTAAACCTTGTGGAAAGTCTTCCCAGAGGAGTTGAAGCTGTCATAGCTGCAAAGGGTGGGCCAACATTACATGCCCTACAGATTAAGAATGGGATTTCACTCAAGTTCATATGTGTGTGAAGACAGATGACCGAATAGTTCGGGAAATATAGTGTATTTCATTATCCTGGATATAATTTATATAATAATCTGCTCAGAAGTTTTTATAAATTGCTAAATGTATTTTTACTCATCCAGTACCGGAGCCAACGTATTAGATATTAGAATATATGAGATTATTGGAGTTAAATTGAGTTATTTTTATAATTTTGGTCTTGTTTTTTAAAATCCTACTTTTGATTTTTGTTGAATTCCACCTTTTTTTCAAACTTTCAAAGTAATTAAATTGTTGACATGTAAACAAAGCCTTTCAGGCTGGTTGATGTGAATTTGTTAACTGAAGAAAAAAAATGTTGATCAGGACTTCATCTCTCCCGATATTAATAAGTTGACTAATGTGTTTGTTTTCTCTTGTTTGGATTATTGTAATGCATTATTTACTGGCATCTCCGAAAAGAGTTTAGACAAACTACAGAATGTACAGAATCAGCAGAAAGAGCTTTTACATCAACGGAGTAGAGTGGCAGCACTTTGCTTGCTTCATGCTCAGTAGAGAACGTATTTTGAAGTCATTCAAATTTAAAACTGATAATGGAATAAGACTTCATCTTATATATAACTGCTACAAAGATGTCTTAGAGCCCAGTGTGTACCACCTCACCATGAACTTATTTACAAAGATACATTTTAGTCCACTTAAACTCTTTTTCATTCATCATGTAATGTACATATTTATTAGTATTTCATGTGGTAACTTTGTGCTGGGGCTTTAAAAGGCTTTTTAAGGAACTTCTTGTAGCCAAACACGAGTAAAAAAGAAGAGCAGACAGGAAAAAGACCTTGTTACAGCCAATGAGCTTAGTCTCCTGAGCCCAGCCAGCTCATACAGTGTGCTGCTGTAGTTAATGACTTCCTTTCCAGTTTCTTTCAAGCAAGAACAGCTTCATATTAACA
The DNA here is from genome assembly GCF_015220715.1 of Pygocentrus nattereri. Lineage (NCBI taxonomy): Eukaryota > Metazoa > Chordata > Actinopteri > Characiformes > Serrasalmidae > Pygocentrus > Pygocentrus nattereri. Next base: position 36,763,735 of record NC_051218.1, on the reverse strand, counting down.
CAATGGCTCTGATTTGCATGCTGATTTTGCATCTCTACATGATACGTAAGTTTAGGAGGTTTAGATCTTCATTTACTCTTATATTTTGGGTTTATTATTTACCGTATGTTGAAATATCATCTACTACTGTCTTTGTCAGCTGAGCTCTGATCTGATTCTATTTTATAGGTTCTGCTCAAACTGTGGATCTTTCTGAGGCATCATTTGTCTCAGCTGAGTGTGGTGAACCTGTTACTCTACACTGCAAATTTGTAGAAAAGTTTTCTCAAAATAATTGGGTTTGGTACAAACAAAGATCAGGACAGGAACCTCAGGAAGTGGCAGTGAAGTTACCCTCTAGAGACCCCACTCTTTCATCAGACTCAAAAATCAGATTCAAAATAAACCAGCATTTTTCTCTGACTATTAAACAAACTACTAAAGATGATGAAGGAATGTACTTCTGTGGAAAAGGAGACAGGAACACCATTACGTTTACTAATGGTGTATTTTTAGCTGTGACAGGTAACAAAATTCATGTTTTAAAATTCCCATTATGTATTTAAAACTTCATTCATGTACTTCTGTTTTAGACAATTAGATGAATCCAATTTACAGTGTATTGTATTGGTATCATCATCTTACTTACAGTAATAATACATGGTTTAAAACAGAGGTGCCCAGCCTGGTCCTGGAGATCTACCACTCTGCACAGTTTAGCCCAGTAGTAATCTAACACACCTGAACCAGGTAATGAAGGTGTTCAGGGACATATGAACACTAGAGCAAGTGTGGTGGATCTAAACCTCTGAGGATGGTAGATCACCAGAACCAGGGATGACCACATACACTGATCAGTCCAAAAATCCATCTACAATATAACCATATTTAACAAGGTTAAATCTTTAGTATTGAACAAGCTGATAGAAAAGCTCAACTGGGAAACCTAAATGGCTTCATTTTATTTATCAGGTCAACATCAGTTAAACACATCAGTGCAACAAACACCAGTACAGGGTTCAGTTTCTCCAGGAGAGTCAGTCACTCTGCAGTGCACAGTCCACTCTGAGATAAGAGCAGCAGATCTCCGAGTGCTCTGGTTCAGAGCTGCTGCAGGACAATCCTTTCCTGAAATCATTTACACTCATCAGAACAGCAGCAGCCGTCAGTGTGAGATCAGCTCTTCTACAAACAGCTCTGTGTACAACTTCTCCAAGAACATCCTCGATCACAACCACACTGGAACTTATTACTGTGCTGTGGCTGCTTGTGGGAAGATCATTGTTGGGAATGGAACATCAGTAGAACTGAGTAAGTTTTGCATTGTACAACTAGTCACATGTGTATGTATATATATATATATATATATATATATATATATATGTTAATATGATATCTATTTATTTACTGTTGACATCGCTTAGAACATTTCTATGTAACTCAGTTTTTGAGATGTAAACAAAGTCAATCAGAGTGGTGTAATGTGAAATGATAAAGAAAAGTATTGGCTCAGAATTCTTTACAGTGGTGATGATAAGAATCAGGGGTTGTGATCGCAAAATCTAATTCAAAAATACATATTTTTGTGCATCTTTCTTATAACACCCTGCATGTATTTAAATACAAATAAAGTAAATAAATAAATAAAGATGACAAGAACAGCAACAACAACAACAATAAACTAATTCATGTTACCTGTGTTTTAGAGACACTAAAAGCTTTAGATATCTGGTTCCTATCACCACCACTGTGAACTATTAGGACTGAGTACATTTTCTGAAAAATGCACCTTTTCACAGCAAATTACTTTCTATTGTCTTGTTTAATTTTCCAAAATGTTTGGGAAAGAAGTGGCATTTTTCATTATTGGGAAAAAATCTGTTTGTTAAACAGTAATAAAATAAACATGATATAAAAGTCTAGCTAAACAAGATCAGATGGCGAATGGATTTTGAGGCTTGAACTTTGTATTCAGTATGTTGTTAATTCCTCTCTTACAGAAGATCCTGTAGATCCTGTAATGCTGACTCTGGCAGTTTTCTCAGCAGTGTGTGTGGCTGTAATCTGCGCTCAAACCATTTTAATCCATAAACTGAGAAAATCTGAACACCGCGATGTTGGTAAGTGTTTATTATGAGATGTAGCTGAACATTTTAATAGAGAAAAAATAGAAAGTAGTGATGATACTTATTAATAAGTTCAGCCTCATTAAACTGTATCTGAAGGTAATTGTGAAGTTTTATCTCCTCTACAGAGAAAGCTCAGGAGGGGGCTATGAGTGAGCGGACCACCAGACAGGTACTCTTTATACACTTACTCTTTAAACCACATTTTCCACTAAGGATTCCATTTCAAATTTCAACTAGAAAAAAATCTGACCATTTCTGTTTTCTGATTTATGATCAAACATGCAAATTACTCCGTAGAAGTTTTTTTTAGTTCACGTACATAATAAAATACACAGATAAATCCATTCAGTCACAAGTTAAGAAAAAGGATGAGGACCATAAAACATCAATATTAGGAAAATTCTTTAATAATCTGTATTCAAACCTACAGCACATGCAGATAATTATCATTTTTAGACCCATTTATAACATAAATTCAACATTTTGCTCACAAGCTCAGAGCAGCACATCATCATTAGCAGAGCAGAGCCCTTATCCATCTGCAAAGCTTTATTTTAATGTATATATATTTCTGGTTTATTAAATTATTGTTCTTTGTTCAGTTAAGCACTTCTAGTTTATTCACTTTGCATTAAGTTTCACTCAGTATGACCTAAAAATGCATTACTTGTAATAATGAAAAAAAAAAATCCCATAATAGAGATATATACAAATGTTTTGACACTCTTGAGCAAATTATGTAACATGTAATGTGCCGTAACCTGAGCACAGGCCAGATTTTATGTTTAACATTTACTTTAGAAATAAACAGTAATGGTGCATTAAAGGTACAGACGTATTATCTCTGTAGAGGATGTGTTTACATTTACTTAGAAGATCAATAAATCATGTCTTTTGACCAGGGGCGCCTGAATATTGCAACAAACTGGTCTTTGATATGCAAACTATTGAGCATGAATTATCACCTAAATTCACATCTTTTTTAGTGTTTAATTGGCAGCATTTTGTTCCTTTTGGCTCGAAGCAGAGTGAGGTGATTTTCAGAGTTCATTATTTTGGAGCTACTAAGTGTTTAATAATCACTAATACATCAAAATGTGCTCCATGTTCATGATTAGAAGCTAAAAAGTTCTAAACATGCTTAAGTGAGTCAGTTTCTGTCCCATATTATAAAGCAAAGATAATTTCATGGACTTTTGGCAACTGAAAGGTGTTTTATCTGTCAGTGGGGCAGTATTCAAGGGTACACCTCAGTTCCTTTAGTCAGGGAGCGTATTGTATTGACACCACACACCGCGTTTGATCTCCAGGCCTTTATTTTACTGTTCTGTTAAAACATTTGGCTATGAAAAGATACAAATATGTACTTTTTCACCTGAGTAAAATGTATTTAAGGTTCTAAATAAGACCTTAGAACCACTGTTGTACCTTTGAGGGTACATTTACACTGTTTGTACATTAATAAGCAAAAGAAGTACCTGAACAAAACTTTATTTCTAACAGTGTACGGGCATAAAGTCTTAACAATATTAAACTAAAACAATGTGAATTTTAATAAAACTAATGTATTTTACATGGATTTGGGGTGTTTACTGTGTGATATTACATCTAATATTGCCATTATATGTGATTTTCACAAAATATACCAGTTACATACTAAAACAGGCCATAATGAATACAAAGTAATAGAAGGATAAAATATGTCTAATGTGAGTTTATTGAACACAGAACAAGAAATTAATCAATTCCCAAATATTAGGTCAGTTAAAATAATCTCTGGTCTTGCTCAAGGGCAAGAGTTTCACAGTCTATCTTATATTTGAAAGATGTTTACATAATTATTTATTCTCAGTTTATTGTTGGAGAACACATTAATATTCTAAAGGATTATAAATTGATTGCATTAGTCAGTGAATAAATGGAGATATTCTATAGAAAACAGGCTCTTTGATTTTCATCAGGCAACTTAAAGTAGTTCAGTAAATATTGTCATGCATTAATAACAGATTTCTCTGTAAAAAAACAAAATAAATCCTTTTCTACTAGATTCTATCTATTTTTCAGTGGATGATGATGTTTATTTCTCACAGGAGCAGAACACTGAGAACCTGCATTACGCTGCCATCCACATCAAAGAGAAGAAAGCCAAAGGTGGGAGAGTGAAGAGAGAACAGCCTGAAGACGTTGTTTACTCTCACGTGAGAAGCTCCAAAGCTGCTGCTCAGCGCTCACATCGCTAGTTTCCTAAGATGATCATGAGTGAAGATTTGGACCTTTTCACTCCTCAAATGAGCTCCAGTCTTTAATCAACTGTCACTGTTTATTTCTTGTTAGTGATTGTTCTGTTGACTGAAAGTCTCGATTCTCTGAAGGACGACGTGAAAACTCAGCTTTAGAGTGTGTGGTCACTGTGATCACACAGACTGATGTTGTCTGATATTCAGCTCTATTCATAGAAGTGTAGTGAAATTTTGAGATGGCTGAAATATCACAGTGATAAATGATCACAGTGGTGTGTTTGGGCAGTGCAAATGTTTGGGCACCCCTGGTCAAATGTTGATTTTGTAAACATAAGTTTCACTTCCTCTACAGAGAACAGACGTCTGCACAGCTTTAATACATGATTACTGTTAAAATCATTGAAATTCAAATTTTGTGCAGAAATGTGATGGAATGTGTTCATTTATTTCCACTTAGATAATCAGAAAAACAGGACCGTAACTTTAGACAAGTAGCTGATTTTATTTAATGGAATATATTTCAAAAGAACACATACTAATATATTAAATATATTTAATGGAATATATCTCATAAGAACACATACTAACAATAATGTTATTTTTACCTATTAATTTTTAATATAAATTATATGTTATATAAGTGGAAACTGTATGATGTCAATGTAAGAGTAAAAAAAATATATAAAAAATATATCATACAGTATGTACAAATAAATCACTGAAGATCAGAGATTATAGCATTTTTGATATTCATGCCACCTTTTAATTAAACCACCCATGTTGCTATTTTCTCTTCAGTACAGATTTCAGCTGTTTCATTTGAACATTTAAGAATATTAACAAAACCAATTCCAAAAGTTTTGGGACAGTAGGTAAAATGCAGAAAACAGAAAGTGGTTTATGAACATACTCATATTCGACCTATATTGGAAAGAAAACAGTACAAAGACAAGATGCTTTATATTTGTTTCTTATCCATTTCATTATTTTTTGTAAATATACAGCCTTTCTGATATTATTACATGTTCTTAGTTTTTCCTAGCTTTACATAATTTGAAAACTCAACTGCATTTTAATATGTCCAAAATGTTGGGACAAGGTCAGTTTAAGACAAGAAACATGATTAAATGTTGAAAAGTAACAAAAAGTTTTGTTAGTTTTGTTGACTAGCTCAGTGTGAGTGAGGATGGTCAAGGCTCACCACGTTAATTAAAAAAATTACATCAGAAAAATCAGTCACTGTAAAAATGAATGTTCCTATTCAGACTGTATTATGCACTGAAGAAGTCAAATGACAATAACACATAGAAAATGAGCTCCTCTACTTGTTTTACTTGTCCTTCCCTTCATTTTTCACCAAGTTTAGGTATTTATGGCCAGAATTGAAGGCCTGCTACTAATAGCCATACGTCATCAATGATGAATATAATGTTCAGCCTATTTGTAAATAATTAGTTCATTCATTAACTTATTCTATATGTCCAAAATTTGGCAGACACCTGCTTACCCTGTTTCTTCTGAAATAAAGAGTATTAATAAGGAGTTTGTCTTCCTTTTTTATTTCATAAACCTTATCATAATGATGAGCAGAAACATGATAGCGAGTTTAAACAGTGGTTTTAATTCTCATGTTGATACATTCCTGGCTGGTGAAATTAGTCTTTTCACTCAGTCTGGACCTTCTGCTGCGTCGCTCTGGACTTATTATTCATATCGAGTTCACTGGTGATATTTTATGTATTAAAGTTTTTATCTCAGATCTTCTAATGTTTGGCTTTGCCAACTATACAAGGTGACATTACAAGATTTATTAAGTAAAATATTAGTTATTTAGTTATTAGGCACTTAATGAAGATTTAAATGAATAAAACAGAAAAAGTTGAAAAAAATGCAATCTAAGGCCAACTCTTACTCAAAGAAAGGGAGACTGAATAAAACAAAATAGTCATATGTTCTTTTACAATATATGAGAAAGACATTGTCTACAAGGATGGAAGTAGTTAAAGGTGAGTAAATCTCTTTAACAGCACAACTGAAAACCTTCACAGGCAGATATCCTGAGCTGCTCATATATGACTGCTTCTCTATAGAGAGCTTATGACAGCTGCTGTTAAATATAAGACTATGACAACCAAAACTATTGATAAGAGCTCAAACAGAGACCAGAGTACTTTTTATGGCCAAACAGATCAAGTCAAGCAGACAGAAAGACCCATGTGACTTTTACCAGCCAATGAGCTTCAGTATAAGACCCCAGGCTAATGCAGTTTGGTGCTTTGGTTCCATTCTTGCCTACATATTTGCCTTCAGGTTATTGCTGTTGCTTTTCCAATGATGGCTCAAGCTGCGATTATCATCTTACTTCTCTACAAGATATGTAAGTTTCATGAAGTTCAATGATTAAAAAAAATAACTATCTTTGTGTTTATTATTGTTAATTCTGCTTGTTTTAAAATCAATCCACATTTTTTGAATTGACTGAAAGTAAACTTTGTTTTACAGACTCTGTTCCAGCAGTGAGAAATTCAGAGCCAGTAGTCATCTCAGCTGAGCCTGGTAAAGAGGTCACTATCACCTGCACATTTGTAGATGACTCTAGTGCAGATGTTAGGATGTGGTACAAACAAAGACTGGAGCACGTTCCACTGGAAGTGGGATCAAAGATTAAAGATAAGGACCCAGTAATGTCACCACATTTCAAACAAACAAGATTTAAAATAGACAGAATAGCGAATGCGATTTCTCTCAGGATTGAACCTGTTACTAAAGAAGATGAAGGAATGTACTTCTGTGGGCTGGGCAGACAGAATGCGATGGACTTTTCTACTGCTACATTCTTGGCTGTAACAGGTGATATATTGATTTATTGTTCTCAGTGTTGCTTTTATGTAAAATGTCTTTTTAATAAGTCATATTAACGCTTTGAGAATATTTAAAATCATACAAAGCCAGTATTAAATACATTGTTGGCATTGATAGTAGAACATTTCTTACACTGTCTTTATTATGCTTTCCAGGACAGTCAGACATATCAGTGCTCCAAACTCAGGTACGGGGGTCAGTTTCTCCAGGAGAGCCGGTCACTCTGCAGTGCACGGTCCTGTCTGAGATCAGAGCAGCAGATCTCCGAGTGCTCTGGTTCAGAGCGGCTGCAGGACAATCCTTTCCTGAAATAATTTACACTCAACAGAACAGCAGCAGCCGTCAGTGTGAGATCAGCTCTTCTACAAACTGCTCTCTGTATGAGTTCTCTAAGAACATCCTCGACCACAACCATACTGGAACTTACTACTGCGCTGTGGCGGTTTGTGGGAAGATCATTGTTGGGAATGGAACATCAGTAGAACTGAGTAAGTGTTTTTTTTTTTTTTAAGTTTTTGTACATTTCTTTTGAGAACTGAGCTTAGAGGTCAGTTTATGTTCAATTTGCTATGCTGCTCTTCACCACTCTACTATGGTGCAGTACCAGCATCTACAGAGGTTTGATTAATAACCAGCACGCATCACCACAGCGTTTAAAATCCCACCAATAAAATGATAAATATTCTATTTTAGAAATTGTCATGTGGCAGAATATTATGGCAAAATATATACTTCCAATATACTTCCAAATATAACATTAGCAGCAAGCCGAGATAGGCATTTATTCCAGACTATGTGGAATGCTTAAATACCATAAACCGTCAGTTCCTTATGATCATCATCATCCACAGCATCCTTAGCTAATGGGGGATTTCAATAACCATGGTACCACTTTGCTAGCCCAGAAAGAGTCCTTTCTTTGAGGGAAGCTTTCAAGGCTGAAAATGTCCTCAGCCACTAACATTTTTCCAGCATTTGAACACCACCAGTCCAGGCACCCCTTAGGTACACTGCAGCGTCATCCAAGTGGGCAGCCCAGGCAGCCATGTAGCTGTAGTGTAATGTCACTTAGGCAGCCGCCCAAGAGGCCTCATAGTTGGTCAAATTATGTTTTGTCCCCAAAACATGTCATCTGTCCAGATGTGTTCAAACCTTTGCATATGACTTCAGCTATGAAGTATTATAGTGGGTAACATTACAGCCAGGGGGTTAAATCCCTGTTTGAGGAGTTGAGCTGGTATTTATGGCTGCTTTAGGAAACTCCAGCACTTCTATGAATGTAAATATACAGTAGTGTCATATTCTAATATCTTACAGCCTGTCCTGTGGATCCCACTGTGTTCTATCTGGGAGCAGCTTTGGGAATCTGTGTGATTGTGATCTGTGTTCAAGACATTCGAAACCGCAGCGGTGAGTGTAGCTTAATCTGTCATGTATGGTGTTATCATACTTTGTAAATAATGACTGATTAATGCATTTTAAACTGATCTTTTACAATAATGCCTTAAATTGCAAGATTTAGGAAATATTAACATACAGAATACATGTAAAGTCCTTTTTTAAAAACTATTAATGGAATAACAGCATTGAATGTCTGACTGTATAACTGAACCTGCAGTTTTTATGTTCTCTTGCTTTTATTTTTTGTATGCTTGCTTTTATTTGCCTTTCTAGATGTGATATGAAAATATGAATACAAAAGTATGAATAATAAAGTTTTTTATTACTATGAGTGGGCTTCATTCAGTAGTATCTTCTTATGTTTTGTTCCTGAGAAAAGTCCTAAGATAAAGTTTCAAATAAGAAAACATTAATGACTGTCAGAATCTTGAGGGTTTTAAGAAGAAATTTCATCTTAAGATTGCTTAGTGAATGAGGCCCATTATATGAGGCCTAATAATGAAAATGAGTAAAATAATGATTCATTTTTTATTAATTAGGCTTGTGCAAACTGACTGTAACTAAAAGTGACCAGCACTGAGGTCATATTCTCTGATCTAACCTCTAAATATGACACTGTGATCTTTCTTTACTCCATCATAGGGAGAGATCGTGATTCGGTGGTGGAGAACAAAGCCAGTCAGGTACTACATGTTCTCTCATCCACACTGACACTGTTTAATTCTTATAGAGTTCTCTAATCTTCAGCCTTTAATATTTCATATTCATCTCTACAGGACTCTGCAGCTGTGGAGCTGAGTTATGCAGCCAAACGCCTGAGAATGAAGAGTGGACGCTCTGGGCACAGTGTTTACTCTGAAGTCAGATACTTCTCCGTTACTGACCCCAACAATCACTGACTCACTGGACTCTCTTCTCTTGTAGCAGCAGAAGTGAAGTTTGGGGATGTTTTCTGTTACTGTCAGCTTTGTAATCTGTATCTGTTTATTTGTGTTTGTGCTGATTTCAGTCAGGATCTACAATCATGTGCTTCACTTTGCTCTGAGATCAAAACTGCATGACTGAAAAAAAGCAGTCTGGTCTGGTATGAAGTGTCAGTTCTCTGAAGGAGCCGAGCGAGAGCAGTTTTAGAGTGTGTGGTCACTCAGACGTGTGACAAACACATTAATGAGCTCCGATGTCTGATATTGTTCGCTCTCAATGGAAATGTAGAAGACGTGTTTCAGGCTGTAGTGAGAACAGATCTATATACACAGTTACTGTTTATTTGCTTTGTTTAACATATTGGGAGAAAAGTAAAATAAAATGTGGCCTCCACAAAGTTATGGAAGTTAACCTAAGCAAATAAAGTCCAGTCTAGTTTGGTATGAACTGTCAGTCCTCTGAAGGAGCTGAGTGAGAGCAGTTTTAGAGTCTGTGGTTACTCACAACTGTGGTTGCACGACTGAAAAAAAGTGTGTGGTCACTTTAGACATTTAAACGTGGCAAGCATGCGCTCAGATGGTGTCTGATATTGAGTTCATGAGGCTGTAGAAGACGTATTTCAGGCTGTAGTGAGAATTTCCATATAATCAGTCTAAAATAAAGCTGTGGTTGCTCTTCAGGCCTTTAGAGATTATGACTGATAGCTTGAAACTGAATTCATGCTCCACCTGTTTATCTACGTTTAAAAACTTCTGTTAATAGTGTTCGATTTATTTGTTGACTTTGACATATCGAAAAAAAAATTGCCATCGCTATTCACAAGTCAATTTTGTGTTATTTATTAGGTTTTTCAATGTGTTTAATTGAGCATATAAACAGTAATTGTTTATTAAAGTGTGCAGAAGTGTGTTCTCTGTAGAAAATCAACATTGTGATATTTACGTATTATTATTTTTACTGTACAAAGTATGACTTTTAGCAGCCAAATAAATACACTTCACATTTCAGGTGGTTACAGGTTGCTTGCTGAATATAAATATAATCTTCTTATTATTTATTTGGTTCTGAATAGGTGAACAGACTTGGTGACACAGAGAAAGCTCTAATTCTTCAAGAGGGCACGTTTTAGTGTTTTTTGAAAGATGAGGTTGTTTAATTGTTTAAACCATCTTACAATGTCTAGACAACATACATTTTACATGAAAAAATATATTAAATAATTTTTTTCACTTATTCTTTGAGGCCACAGGGCAGACTTTTCAGCTTCTTACTGAGACTTGTTTTCTCCCCTTGGTAATGTAGAGTAAACAGATGTGTGTGTTCATGGGCTTGTTTGTGCTCCACTGTAAGCACACTAACACAGTGAGGAGTTTGTCATCATATCAAACCACACCACTCTTTTTTTTTTATAACCTGATTTTCCAAGTGTGGCTCAGAGGACTCTTGGGCTGGTGGTCTGATGCAGCCTGGCCGCTTCAGAGACCTGATTGAAATGATATCACAGTCTGGACTGGCTGCTTGTTTGACAGGTCACTGCAGCTGTGGGGCTGCCTGGACTGGTAGTGTCAGCACTACGGCACCGCTAGAAGGCCTCTCAGGGTGGCTGCCTCAGCGACGCTACATCACACCTACTTGGCTGCCTCGGCCAGCCACCTGGGTGATGCTGCATTGCACCTATGACGCTGCCTGGACTGACGGTGTTTGGCTGCGGGAATATTCTAGCTCTTTGTAGCTAAGGACATTTTTGGTCTTTGAGGCTTTTGGCCTCCTGTGTGATGCAATGTAGTTGCAGGACTAAGGACTCCTTCCATGCCAATGAAATGACTCTATGCCATGGTCAGAGAAACCCCCACCCCCGCTACCTGTGGGTACCATGAAGTTGTGTGTGTGTGTGTGTGTGTGTGTGTTCTGTGTTGTGTATTTAGGTATTGCTGATTACGCATTTTGTTACTTTCTGATTGGGAAGTGTCTTGAGCATGGGAAAGGCACTATATAAATAAAAGTGATGATAATGATAATAAAGATATTTCATGATGAACTGATTGATATAAATGTTGCCTGATATATTTTTTTCTTTCTCTTATAAAGTTACTGCTTTAGAGATAAAGGGTTGTGTTCAGACAACAACCATATCATTCCTGTTTCAATCTCCCACCATAGTATACATCTGTCTTTTATATTAGTACTGAATTACTGTCAGTATATTTCATAAACCTTATCATAATGATGAGCAGCAACATGATAGCGAGTTTGGTTTAATGGTTTTAATTCTCATGTTGATAAATGCCTGGCTGGTGAAATTTGCCTGGTACTGGACCTTTTTTATTTATTAATGGCATTATTTTTAATACCATATAATGTATTAAATATTTTATCTCAGGTTTTCTAGTTTTTGGCTTTGCCATCTATACAAGGTGACATTACAATATTTATTAAGTAAAATATGAGTTATTTAGTTATTAAGCACTTAATGAAGATTTAAATAAATAAAATAGAACAAATTGAAAACAAAATGAATTGCAATCTAAGGCCAACTCTTACTCAAACAAAGGGAGACTGAATAAAAGAAAATGGCCATATGTTCTTTTGCAATATATGAGAAATACATTGTCTACAAGGATGGAAGTAGTTGAAGGGAAGTAAATCTCTAACAGCACAACTGAAAACCAAAACAATCCTACATTCTTTATTCTACAATGAAAACCTTCACAGGCAGATATCCTGAGCTGCTCATATATGACAGCTTCTCTATAGAGAGCTTATGACAGCTGCTGTTAAATATAAGACTATGACAACCAAAACTATTGATAAGAGCTCAAACAGAGCCCAGAGTACTTTTTATGGCCAAACAGATCAAGTCAAGCAGACAGAAAGACCCATGTGACTTTTACCAGCCAATGAGCTTCAGTATAAGACCCCAAGCTAATGCAGTTTGGTGCTTTGGTTCCATTCTTGCCTACATATTTGCCTTCAGGTTATAGCTGTTGCTTTTTCAATGATGGTTCAAGCTGCGATTATCATCTTACTTCTCTACAAGATATGTAAGTTTCATGAAGTTCAACGATAAAAAATATCTTTGTATTTATTAATGTTAATTCTGCTTGTTTTAAAATTAATCCAGATTTTTCGAATTGACTGAAAGTAAACTTTGTTTTACAGACTCTGTTCCAGCAGTGAGAAATTCAGAGCCAGTAGTCATCTCAGCTGAGCCTGGTAAAGAGGTCACTATCACCTGCACATTTGTAGATGACTCTAGTGCAGATATTAGGGTGTGGTACAAACACAGACTGGAGCACGTTCCACTGGAAGTGGGATCAAAGACTAAAGATAAGGACCCAGTAATGTCACCACATTTCAAACAAACAAGATTTAAAATAGACAGAATAGCAAATGGCATTTCTCTCAGGATTGAACCTGTTACTAAAGAAGATGAAGGAATGTACTTCTGTGGGCTGGGCAGACCGAATGCGATGGACTTTTCTACTGCTACATTCTTGGCTGTAACAGGTGATATATTGATTTATTGTTCTCAGTGTTGCTTTTATGTAAAATGTATTTTTTAATAAGTCATATTAATGCTTTGAGAATATTTAAAATCATATGAAGCCAGTAGTAAATTTGTTGGCATTGATGATAAAATTTCTACACTGTCTTTATTATGTTTTCTAGGACAGTCAGACATATCAGTGCTCCAAACTCCAGAATGCGGGTCAGTTTCTCCAGGAGAGTCGGTCACTCTGCAGTGCACGGTCCTCTCTGAGATCAGAGCAGCAGATCTCCGAGTGCTCTGGTTCAGAGCTGCTGCAGGACAATCCTTTCCTGAAATCATTTACACTCATCAGAACAGCAGCAGCCGTCAGTGTGAGATCAGCTCTTCTACAAGCTGCTCTCTGTATGAGTTCTCTAAGAACATCCTCGACCAGCACCACACTGGAACTTACTACTGCGCTGTGGCTGCTTGTGGGAAGATCATTTTTGGGAATGGAACATCAGTAGAACTGTGTAAGTGTTTTTTTTTGTACATATCTTTTGAGAACTGAGCTTAGAGGTCAGTTTAAGTTCAATTTGCTATGCTGCTCTTCACCAGTCTACTGTGGTGCACTACCAGCATCTACAGAGGTTTGATTAATACCCAGCACGCATCACCACAGCGTTTAAAATCCCACCAATAAAACGATAAATATTCTATTTTAGAAATCGTCATGTGGCAGAATATTATGGCAAAATTGGTTCTACCTCCAAATATAACATTAGCAGTAAATCGAAATAGGGATTTATGCCAGACTATGTGGAATGCTTAAATACCATAAACCGTCAGTTCCTTATGATCATCATCATCCACAGCATCCTTAGCTAATGGGGGATTTCAATAACCATGGTACCACTTTGCTAGCCCAGAAAGAGTCCTGTCATTGAGGGAAGCTTTCAAGGCTGAAAATGTCCTCAGCCACTAAGGCAGAACATTTTTTCAGCATTTGAACACCACCAGTCCAGGCACCCCTTAGGTACACTGCAGTGTCATCCAAGTGGGCAGCCCAGGCAGCCTTGTAGCTGTGGTGTAATGTCACTTAGGCAGCCGGCCCAAGAGGCCTCATAGTTGGTCAAATTATGTTTCGTCCACAAAACATGTCATCTGTCCAGATGTGTTCAAATGTTATTTTCATATGACTTCAGCTATGAAGTATTATAGTGGGTAACATTACAGCCAGGGGTTTAAATCCCTGTTTGAGGAGTTGAGCTGGTATTTATGGCTGCTTTAGGAAGCTCCAACACTTCTTTGAATGTAAATATACAGTAGTGTCGTATTTTAATATCTTTCAGCCTCTCCTGTGGATCCCACTGTGTTCTATCTGGGAGCAGCTTTGGGAATCTGTGTGATTGTGATCTGTGTTCAAGCCATTGGAAACTGCAGTGGTGAGTGTAGCTTAATCTGTCATATATGGTGTTATTAAACTTTGTAAATAATGACTGATTAATGCATTTTAAACTGATCTTTTACAATAATGCCTTAAATTGCAAGATTTAGGAAATATTAACATACAGAATACATGTAAAGTCCTTTTTTAAAAACTATTAATGGAATAACAGCATTGAATGTCTGACTGTATAACTGAACCTGCAGTTTTTATGTTCTCTTGCTTTTATTTTTTTTTTTATGCTTGCTTTTATTTGCCTTACAAGATGTGATATGACAATATGAATACAAAAGTATGAATACATAATGTGCATTATTACTATGAGTGGGCTTCATTCAGTAGTATCTTCTTATGTTTTGTTCCTGAGAAAAGTCCTAAGATAAAGTTTCAAATAAGAAAACATTAATGACTGTCAGAATCTTGAGGGTTTTAAGAAGAAATTTCATCTTAAGATTGTTTAGTGAATGAGGCCCATTATATGAGCCCTAATAATGAAAATTAGTAAAATAATGATTCATTTTTTATTAAATAGGCTTGTGAAAACTGACTGTAACTAAAAGTAACCAGCACTGAGGTCATATTCTCTGATCTAACCTCTAAATATGACACTGTGATCTTTCTTTACTCCATCATAGGGAGAGATCGTGATTCGGTGGTGGAGAACAAAGCCAGTCAGGTACTACATGTTCTCTCATCCACACTGACACTGTTTAATTCTTATAGAGTTCTCTAATCTTCAGCCTTTAATATTTCATATTCATCTCTACAGGACTCTGCAGCTGTGGAGCTGAGTTATGCAGCCAAACGCCTGAGAATGAAGAGTGGACGCTCTGGACACAGTGTTTACTCTGAAGTCAGATACTTCTCAGTTACTGACCCCAACAATCATTGACTCACTGGACTCTCTTCTCTTGTAGCAGCAGAAGTGAAGTTTGGGGATGGTTTCTGTTACTGTCAGCTTTGTAATCTGTATCTGTTTATTTGTGTTTGTGCTGATTTCAGTCAGGATCTACAATCATGTGCTTCACTTTGCTCTGAGATCAAAACTGCATGACTTAAAAAAAGCAGTCTGGTCTGGAATGAAGTGTCAGTTCTCTGAAGGAGCCGAGCGAGAGCAGTTTAAGAGTGTGTGGTCACTCAGACGTTTGACAAACACATTAATGAGCTCAGATGTCTGATATTTTTCGCTCTCAATGGAAATGTAGAAGACGTGTTTCAGGCTGTAGTGAGAACAGATCTATATACACAGTTACTGTTTATTTGCTTTGTTTAACATATTGGGGGAAAAGTAAAATAAAATGTGGCCTCCACAAAGTTATGGAAGTTAACCTAAGCAAATAAAGTCCAGTCTAGTTTGGTATGAACTGTCAGTCCTCCGAAGGAGCTGAGTGAGAGCAGTTTTAGAGTCTGTGGTTACTCACAACTGTGGTTGAACGACTGAAAAAAAACAGTCTAGTTTCAGGTCTCTGAAGGAACAGAATTTGTGGTCACTTTAGACATTTAAACGTGGCAAGCATGCGCTCAGATGGTGTCTGATATTGAGTTCATGAGGCTGCAGAAGACGTATTTCAGGCTGTAGTGAGAATTTCCATATAATCAGTCTAAAATAAAGCTGTGGTTGCTCTTCAGGCCTTTAGAGATTATGACTGATAGTTTGAAACTGAATTCATGGTCCACCTGTTTATCTACATTTAAAAACTTCTGTTAATAGTGTTCGATTTATTTGTTGACTTTCACATATCGAAAAAAAAATTGCCATAGCTATTCACGAGTCAATGTTTTGTTATTTATTAGGTTTTTCAACGTGTTTAATTGAGCATATAAACAGTAATTGTTTATTAAAGTGTGCAGAAGTGTGTTCTCTGTAGAAAATCAACATTGTGATATTTACGTATTATTATTTTTACTTTGCAAAGTATGACTTTTAGCAGCCAAATAAATACACTTCACATTTCAGGTGGTTGCAGGTTGCTTGCTGAATATAAATATAATCTTATGATTTATTTGGTTCTGAATAGGTAAACAGACTTGGTGACACAGAGAAAGCTCTAATTCTTCAAGAGGGCACATTTTAGTGTTTTTTGAAAGATGAGGTTGTTTAATTGTTTAAACCATCTTACAATGTCTAGACAACATACATTTTACATGAAAAAATATATTAAATAATTTTTTTCACTTATTCTTTGAGTTCACAGGGCAGACCTTTCAGCTTCTTATTGAGACTTGTTTTCTCCCCTTGGTAATGTAGAGTAAAAAGATGTGTGTGTTCATGGGCTTCTTTTTGTTCCACTGTAAGCACACTAGCGCAGTGAGGAGTTTGTCATTATATCAACCCACACCTCTTTTTTTTTCCACACCGATTTTCCAAGTGCGGCTCAGAGGACTCTTGGGGTGACGGTCTGATGCAGCCTGACCGCTTCAGAGACCTGGTTGAAGTGATATCACAGCCTGGACTGGCTGCTTGATTGACAGGTCACTGCAGCTGTGGGGCTGCCTGGACTGGTAGTGTTTGGCTGCATGAGCAGCACTACAGCAGCACTAGAAGGCCTCTCAGGTTTGCTGCCTCAGCGACACTGCATCACACCTACTTGGCTGCCTGTGACAGCCACCTGGGTAATGCTGCATTGCATCTATGAGGCTGCCTGGACTGACGGTGTTTGGCTGCGGGAATATGCTAGCTCTTTGTAGCTAAGGACATTTTTGGTCTTTGAGGCTTTTGGCCTCCTGTGTGATGCAATGTAGTTGCAGGGCTAAGGACTCTTTCCATGCCAATGAAATGACTCTATACCATGGTCAGTGAAACCCCCACCCCCGCTACCTGTGGGTACCATGAAGTTGTGCATGTGTGTGTGTGTGTGTGTGTGTGTGTGTGTGTGTGTATTCTGTGTTGTGTATGTAGATATTGCTGATTACGCATTTTGTTACTTTCTGATTGGAAAGCGTCTTGAGCATGGGAAAGGCACTATATAAATAAAAGTGATGATAATGCTAATAAAGATATTTCATGATGAACTGATTGATATAAAAGTTGCCTGATATTTTTTTTTCTTTCTCTTATAAAGTTACTGCTTTAGAGATAAAGGGTTTTATTCTGACAACAACCATATCATTCCTGTTTCAATCTCCCACCATAGTATACATCTGTCTTTTATATTAGTACTGAATTACTGTCAGTATATTTCATAAACCTTATCATAATGATGAGCAGCAACATGATAGCGAGTTTGGTTCAGTGGTTTTAATTCTCATGTTGATAAATGCCTGGCTGGTGAAATTTGCCTGGTACTGGACCTTTTTTATTTATTAATGGCATTATTTTTAATACCATATAATGTATTAAATATTTTATCTCAGGTTTTCTAGTTTTTGGCTTTGCCATATATACAAGGTGACATTACACTTTTTCTTAAGTAAAATATTAATTATTTAGTTATTAAGCACTTAATGAAGATTTAAATAAATAAAATAGAACAAATTGAAAACAAAATGAATTGCAATCTAAGGCCAACCCTTACTCAAACAAAGGGAGACTGAATAAAGAAAATGGCCATATGTTCTTTTGCAGTATATGAGAAATACATTGTCTACAAGGATGGAAGTAGATGAAGGGAAGTAAATCTCTAACAGCACAACTGAAAACCAAAACAATCCTACATTCTTTATTCTACAATGAAAACCTTCACAGGCAGATATTCTGAGCTGCTCATATATGACTGCTTCTCTATAGAGAGCTTATGACAACTGCTATTAAATATGAGACTATGACAACCAAAACTATTGATAAGAGCTCAAACAGAGCCCAGAGTACTTTTTATGGCCAAACAGATCAAGTCAAGCAGACAGAAAGACCCATGTGACTTTTACCAGCCAATGAGCTTCAGTATAAGACCCCAGGCTAATGCAGTTTGGTGCTTTGGTTCCATTCTTGCCTACATATTTGCCTTCAGCTTATAGCTGTTGCTTTTTCAATGATGGTTCAAGCTGCGATTATCATCTTACTTCTCTACAAGATATGTAAGTTTCATAAAGTTAAACGATAAAAAATATCTTTGTATTTATTATTGTTAATTCTGCTTGTTTTAAAATTAATCCACATTTTTTTAATTGACTGAAAGTAAACTTTGTTTTACAGACTCTGTTCCAGCAGTGAGAAATTCAGAGCCAGTAGTCATCTCAGCTGAGGCTGGTAAAGAGGTCACTATCACCTGCACATTTGTAGATGACTCTAGTGCAGGTGTTAGGATGTGGTACAAACAAAGACTGGAGCACGTTCCACTGGAAGTGGGATCAAAGTTTAAAGATAAGGACCCAGTAATGTCACCACATTTCAAACAAACAAGATTTAAAATAGACAAAATAGTGAATGGCATTTCTCTCAAGATTAAAAATGTTACTAAAGAAGATGAAGGAATGTACTTCTGTGGGCTGGACAGACAGAATGCGATGGACTTTTCTACTGCTACATTCTTGGCTGTAACAGGTGATATAATTGATTTATTGTTGTCAGTGTTGCTTTTATGTAAAATGTCTTTTTTAATAAGTCATATTAATGCTTTGAGAATATTTGAAATCATATGAAGCCAGTAGTAAATTTGTTGGCATTGATAGTAGAAAATTTCTACACTGTCTTTATTATGCTTTCCAGGACAGTCAGACATATCAGTTCTCCAAACTGCAGTACGGGGGTTAGTTTCTCCAGGAGAGCCGGTCACTCTGCAGTGCACAGTCCTCTCTGAGATCAGAGCAGCAGATCTCCGAGTGCTCTGGTTCAGAGCTGCTGCAGGACAATCCTTTCCTGAAATCATTTACACTCATCAGAACAGCAGCAGCCGTCAGTGTGAGATCAGCTCTTCTACAAGCTGCTCACTGTATGAGTTCTCTAAGAACATCCTCGACCAGCACCACACTGGAACTTACTACTGTGCTGTGACTGCTTGTGGGAAGATCATTGTTGGGAATGGAGCATCAGTAGAACTGAGTAAGTTGTTCTGTGTACTACTAGGCACTCATGTAGTGTGTTGATACACTTTATATATCAACTTAAAATTTGTAAAGCAAATAAAAGGTTCATAAAAGAAATTGACAGTGCATTAGAGCTGTATAGACGTACATTCTAACAGAGATGTGGGCTTCAAAGTCAATGATATGTGTCTACATCAAAACAGAAAACAGAAAATATGACAGAAGCAGGTGTTGTAATCCATATCGTGAGACTATAAATCATACAGCCTTGCTAAACTATAGCCATGACTTTACAGTTTTGATCCCAAGCTTTTGTTGCACCTTAAAGGAAAATTCTACAGTTGTTGATCTTAGATGAAAATTAAGAAAACAAAGTCATTCAGAGCAGTTTAATGTGGCATGATTCACTTCAGAGATACTTAACCGAGCCATATTTCTTTACAGTGGTGGTGATAAAAAACCAGGGACCAGGGGCCATGAAGTACAACGCAAAGTTTACTTATTATCCAAAATAAATATTTATACAGTACTGTGCAAATATCTTAGTATATCTAAGAATATATGAGCTTCTTGTGAATAAACAATACTATTTAAGATACATGCAAACCAGCATAAATATATTAAAAACCAACTAAAAAATGAACATTACTGTGTTTGCTCACAGATTTCTCATTGCCCCCAGTCATTGTATAGTTATATATATATTATATATACATTTAATAAATATATTTAATTCCATCACCAGCGCATTTGCTTTAATATATTGAGGTACTGATCAGTAAAATCTAAAATATTGGATGACAACTACAATTACTACTGGACTACTTCTAGAAGAAGTTTGGAAAGGGTTGAACAAACATACTGATAGCTGTATGTATTTATTTATTTATTTAGTTAGTTATGTACGGGGATCTATGTTGTAACCCTGCACATATTTCCCAACCATTAATGGAATTACAAAAAAATTATATTTCACATCAAAAATATATCAGGCATTTCATGCAATAATCTTCTGTGACATTAAACATTTACAGTCTCTGGTTTCTGTCACCACCACTGTGAACAATTCTGTATGTTTCTCTACAATACTCCAACCACTGCAGCAAACCCCTTACAATGTGTTTATGTATTTTTAATGATGCAGATTTTATTTTAATGGTTGAATGCCCCTGTACTGAGATGAAGATGCGTATAAGACCCAACTGAACTAGCAGACCCAACTCAGGTCTGTACTGTGAGAAATAAGTATACAGCAGCTTGAGGTACAGGACGATCAGGGAGGCAGAGAAAGAATATAAACATCAAGGAGACACAAAACTAAAATGTCTTTGATCATGTTTAAAATCAACTTTCTCAACACATGTAAAATTACTTGGTCAAGATTAAAACGTTTACATGGAAAATGGTTTTCATGGCTTGAACTGCTGTGTTCATGTAAACAGTATTTTAATAATTCCTGTCTGTAGAGCCTGCAGGTCATATAGTTCCTGTAATGCTGACCCTGGCAGTTTTCTCAGCAGTGTGTGTGGCTGTAATCTGCGCTCAAACCATTTTAATCCATAAACTGAGAAAATCTGAATGCCGTGCTGGTGGTAAGAGTTCATTCTGAGATTCAGCTGAACATTTTAATAGAAAGAAAATAGAAAATATTGTTAATACTTATTAATACCTTTAGCCACATTAAACTGTATCTGAAAGTGACTGTAAAGTTTTATATCCTCTACAGAGAAAGCTCAGGAGGGGGCTGTGAATGAGAGGACCACCAGACAGGTACTCTTTATACACTTACTCTTTAATGCAATACGTTAGTTTCAACCAGCAATAAATCTGCCTATTTCTATTTTCATTATGCTCTGGCTTTCAGCTGAACTCTCCAATAATTAGTCATCACAATGTAAAATAAATGCTTGAATAATGTAGCTATATGCAAAAGTTTGGGCACCCTGGTCAAATGATGTCTTTTGCTGATCTGTGTGACAATATGTTACACAAATAAGAAAACACTTAAATATGGAACTTGTATGCTACTTTTTTCCCAGTCTGTTAAATTTGTCAAATGAACAGTGAATGGGTATTAAAATGTACAGATGTCTGTTCTGAAAATCAACAAAACATGTCATTTGACCGAGGACATCCAAGCTTTTGCACATATCTGTACTTTTAATGCAAATTATTTAGCATGAAGCACAAATGACCACCTAGGTTCTCATATTATTGGTATGAAATTTTCATCATTTCTTTCTTTTATGCTGTAGGTAGTGTCAGGTGACATTTGGAGCTTATTGCTTTAGAGCTAATACGAGTTTAATAAGTCAATATAATAAGTTGTGTTCCATAAACTAAAGTAGAAAGTCTTGATCATTACTACTTAGAGGCTAAAAAACATAATGATTTTGAATAATTTGTCAATTTCTGACTGAAATTCCAAAGTAAGGGTCATTTCACAGACAGTTAACAGAGAAAAGTTACAACCAAATGTTTTAATAATTTAAACAAATTTAGTTATTAAAATGTGATTAATGTCTAATTACACACTCAAGATCTAAGCCGTTTATCTTTCTGGGTCATGGGGGCTGCTGGAGCCTATCCCAGCTCTCAGTGAGCGAAAGGCTGGAAACACCCTGGACAGGTTGCCAGTCCATCACAAGGCAGGCACACACACACACACACACACACACACACACACACACAGACCAAGGGGCAATTTAGACATGTTGTACTGCATGTCTTTGGACTGTCTTTGGACCTCACCCAGCTGGAGAGTGGAACCCAGGCCCTTCTTGTTAATGTGTTAAAAATCATAACACCACTGCGCCGCCGCGTTGTGGCCTACTAAACTCTGATTAGCTCTAATAAACTCCAGACCTGACACAACAGCCTATAAAATGAAAAGGAATGAAATGGCAATATTATGCTAATAAGATGGTAGAACTATAAACAGATTAAGTAGATGTTATTATGTATGTTTATTATTTATGATTACAACAACTAAAGCCATTCAGTTTTTATATAATAGACCTCCCTGAATAAACTATTGAATAAAGAATGAGACTTTAATAATCCCCAATATGTAATCCTTAAACTAAAGTGTTGCCTTCACAATCAGGAGTTGACAGTCTGTCCTGTATTTGACAGACATTTTTCAGTTTCATGCTAGAGAACTTTCTTCTGTATTGTTGTAAGACAATTGTATAAGTCAGTGAGTAAAAGTAGATGGTCTTTTGAAAATAATAAGTCTGTCATTCATCAGGCAACTTGAAATAACTCTGGAAATTCAGTGTTTTTTAAGAAGAGTTTTTATTTTTTTCTCCATAATTACATCATTGTTTCAGTAAACGATTGTGTTTATTTCCTAGGAACAAAATCCTGAGAACCTGCATTACGCTGCCATTCACATCAAAGAGAAGAAAGCCAAAGGTGGGAGAGTGAAGAGAGAACAGCCTGAAGACGTTGTTTACTCTCACGTGAGAAGCTCCAATGCTGCTGCTCAGCGCTCACATCGCTAGTTTCCTAAGATGATCATGAGTGAAGATTTGGACCTTTTCACGCCTCAAATGAGCTCCAGTCTTTAATCTGTAGCTTTTTTTTCTTGTTAGTGATTGTTCTGCTGATTGAAATGAAGTCACGGTTCTCTGAAGGATGATGTGAGAACTGAGCTTTAGAGCGTGTGATCACTATGATCACACAGACTGATGGGCTCTGATACTGCATTGTCTTCATGTGAGTTATTGATATTGACCAGAAACTTATGCCTCAAATAATGCATGAAAAATGACAGTGATGTGCAAAAGTCTAAGCAGCTCAGGTTAAATTACATGTTCAAACTTCTGCATACGACTGTAAGCTTGTAAGTGGTTTAGCTTCAGATAAGTAGCTGATGACCAATTGGTCATTCACTTTAAATTAATAGTTTGTTTTTCTACCCCAAGTGCTGTTTTAATCACAACTTTACATTAAAGACAACAATAATGTTTTGTGTGGTGTTTTAATAAGACATCCTGCTTGTTTAGAAAGAGAACCAATGATTTTCATATATATATATATATATATATATATATATACATATATATATATATATATATATATATATATATACATATATATATATATATATATATATATATATATATATATATATATATATTTCCAAATAGATTGGAAACACTATGAATGCAATAAAAACATAATAATAAATAAATTACTTTTAATTATTAAATCCAATAACATTGTAAATTATTTCTAACGTTATTCAGAATCAAATGATGTAAAAATAGAATGTCACACATCATTCATGTATTCACTCATATAATATTTTAATCAGTGGTGTTTTCCATTCATTTTCCACTAAATATTTTTATTCAGGGGGGCTTGGATAGTCACATCCACTAAACTCAGAATGGGAACAGGATTCAATCAGTTCTGAGTTGGAAGACATGGAACTAAAATTTCACTCTCCTGCATTAATATATATAAAACTGTAGTAGATTATATTTTATTACTTTATTCATATACTTTCAAATTCATGCCAGATTTACATAAATCCATCTATGATGCTGTTTTCTCTTTGGTGCAGATTTCAGCTGGTTTAACTGGTCATTTAAGCAGATTTAGATTCAAGCAAGTTAAATGTTTTCTAAAGTTCTTAAAAGACACATGACATTTTACACGTCAAACTCCTTTTCCTTTGTGTTTCTTTAAGGAAAACTATGATGATGCAATTGTGATTAAATGTATATTCTATATGTCGTGTTTATACAAGAATACAAGCATACAAGAATTTGTTCATTCTTTTATTTACAAGCAGTCAGTATTAAAATAGGAAAGTCATAAATGATTAGAATTATAACTGGAAATGTTATTATAACAATTTATTCCCAAACAGTTACCAAAACTCTGTATTCTTATTTCTAAATAAAATATAATTGAAAGACATAATTAGATCAAGTGAATGAAGCACATTACTTGATTCTCTGATGATTCATAAGTCATAATTCATTAAATATTACTGAACAGACATTTACAGAATAATGTAAACAGGATAACATGACTTTGTGATTGTGACAAAACCAAATCTCCATTTATTTATTTATTCATTTATTTTTATTTTTGGAGTTGCAGTTTATATTGTGTTAAACTAGTATGATCAGCAGACAAATAGAAATGATCCAAAATGACTTCCAAAAAATCCATTGTATTAAATTCTATTAAAAACTATAGACTTTTCCTCTTTTTCTGTAAAGTTTGTATGTTGGAGATACAGTTATATGCAGAAGCATGTGGAGGCTTTTTCGGTCTTGTGTTCAGTAAGTGAGGCGCTTCTCAATGTGGTTCAGATTTAATAATTGACTTGGTATTTGAATAAAATTCTGCTTTTGAGCACCGAAAACTCCACAGTTCTTTTAAGTATGGATGCATGTGAAACTTTCAGAGTGTGGCAACATGAGTGTTTGCATTTTTTTCTATTTGGTCCCAATTTATATTAAATGTCTAAGACAATGTAAATACAACAATACATGCAACAGCAATGTAACTGCTGGGGATGCATTCAGTGTCCAGTTTATGTAAACACCGTTTATGTAAACACATATATGTATCAGATTTAGTTCACTTCACTCATCAAATAGTTGCAGCAGACAGCATCATGTAGTTACAATGTGTAATAAAGTGAACTGCTATTTTTCCACAATACTGTTCTGATTGTAACAAGAGATGCTACTGTGCATAGTATTAAAGTATTTTCACTGAAGCTGCTCAACAAAAGCCAACTTTCCTAACATTTAGCTAGTTATAGTAGAAAACTTTGGTTTAAATAGCCAAAGTTGTGGGTTTGAACCATTCTGTAATATAATGGTGACAGCACATCTTTAAGTGTAGCATTTATTAATGCATCTAATTATTTGTGTTGTATTATAATCCCAAAAGTTATGTCTGGATTATTTAATTTCACTGTATCTACAGGGCAGCTATATTTTCAGTTTTTATAATGTGTGTAAATTTCATGAAGGATGGACCAAAATAAAATCTGGTTCACTTATATATATATATATGCTGTGATTCCCATTTTTGTAAAGCTGCTTTGTGACAACATCAGTTGTAAAAAGCGCTATATAAATAAATTTGATTTGATATATATATATAACAGCAGCATGGACCACAGCCGTATGAGTATGAGGTAGAAGGTGTACATCTTAATACTGGTAATGTATAAAGTGACATGTGTAGGCATGATATAGTGGAGGCATTGATTCAGTACAGCAGCAATAAAATAAATAAGTGGACATGAAGTGCCATTGCAGTGATTGTTCAGTTGGAATTTGAGAGTCTTACAGCTTCAGGGAAGAAGCTGTTCCTCAGTATGGTAGTTTTGCTCTTAATGCTCCGCAACCTTCTACCTGAGGGAAGTGGTAACTTGATCAAATTCATCAATCAATTTCTTGAATTTTGAAGATAATAATAAGAAAATATGCTGTTACAGATATCAAAATATTTGTGTAAATTATGTAATCTTCTGTAAATGTAATTAAAAACTAGCTGACACAAATATTTATTCAAATAAACTGCATTGTCTGAAACATTGAATACACAATAAATAGTAGCAATGATATTCTATGTACTATTAATTAATTACACAGTTATTAGAGGTGCTACATATAAAAAGAGTTTTGTTTCCTAATTTTGAATCTGACTTTTTAAAGGTTTTGGGAAGTGGACTATACTTTTAATTTCACTACTTTTCCATTATGCACAAAATGCACAAAAGCCTGTTGTTACTAGTAGGTGGCAGTGTGAGCATTGGCTGTGTTTTGGGTATCAACTGTGGTTTCATACTTCTTTTCTCTCAGACTTGAGAGACTATAGTGAATATAAGCCACATCTTCTGTCTAATTACTTCATTTCAACCCTGTTTTACAGGAACATTGTCAGACATGCAGGACACTGACTTTTAAAAGAGTATCATGGAGAAAATTCTGTAACTGTTCAAATGTTTTTATTAATGGCTCAAAGTATTTATTGGTCACTGTTGTGGTCACTATTGTATGGTATATATCATTGAGAATATATGTGAGATTCTAAGAAAACATGCGTGGAGTTATTTTTGCAGTTAGCCTGTTTTTCCAAATCCTGACTTTGATTAAAGACGAATTCCACCCATTTAAAAAACATTCTGCATAATTCAAGTGAGGGGAAGTAAACTAAGTCATTCAGAGTGGTCTGATGTGAAATGGTTCACTGTATATGATACTGCACTGCGTTGGTGTTCTGACTTGGCCTGAATTAAAGGCCTAGCTCTAATAGTCTCATTATACATTCATGTCTTACATTCTTACATACCTCACATATATACATTCATTTCTTTGTAGACTCCTGATCATTCAGTGTTTCTTCTGAAATCAAAGCTATTTGAAAACTATTTGAAAGCCATTACTTATTACATACTAAGTATTATTCTTGAGTAACTACAGGGACTTCATTGCAAAGTAGGTGAGCTATTCTTAGGTTACAGAAGTGTGCAATAAAAATTTCCGCCCCAGCCCTGGAAGAGGTTACACAACAAGCAGACCCAAAAAACTCAAATTTCAGCAGCCAATGACCTTTGGATTTGATCTACTGAGGCCAACCAGCTGATTGTACTCTGTACTTAAAATAAAAGCTGTGTTCTTCTTCTATGTTGAGTGTGAGGTTAAATTAATTAAGTTTTTACATATCTTCACTAAGGGCGCTAAGAATCGACTGGAGTGGACTGTTTTTTTTTTAATGGTACATTAAAATCATAATTAACAAGGAAGTCAGAAGAATGACTGGTGGGAAGAAAAAAAAACAAAAAAAAAACCTTGTGACATTTCCCAGCCAATGAGATCTCTTGAGCTCAGCATACTAATACAGTTTCCTGCTTTGATAATAAGGTCGCTTGTCAAGTTACTTCAGATAAGTTTCTTACAATGATGATGATGATGATGGCTCCAATGATTCTCATTTTATCTCTCTACATCATATGTAAGTTATGAATTTCACAAAAGTTATTTTTAAATTCTGCACTTGTGTAACTTCTGTTTGTAGAATGTCATCCACTGTTTTTCTTATTGCTCATAATTGATTTCATGTCATTTTGTAGGTCTTGTTGAAGCTGTGCAGCTTAATGAGCAGTTTATCTCAGTTAAGACTGGAGAAAATGTTACTCTGTCTTGCAAAGTTGAAAAGTCTGATACTCAAGTTAAGGTTTGGTACAAACAACAACTGTGGCAGAAACCTAAAGAAGTGGTATCAAAGTTAGACAAGAAACCTCCATTCATTTTAAATGGTTCAAAATTCAGTGTAAATGAAGATTTTTCTCTGACTATTAAAGAAACTTCTGAAGATGATGAAGGAATGTACTTCTGTGGGAAAACTAATGGAAAAACATTCACATTTTCTAATATCATAGTCGTGGCTGTGACAGGTAATCATATTATTGCTTTTAATGTATAATCATTTAAACTCATTTAAAACTTTTCACAATAGCTTTTTTTTAGTAATGTTGCAATCATATTACACAGGATTTATTATGTTTAGAACAGAACATTGGGTTAATGTCTTACATTTTAAATGATTAACATAATACCATTTTTGATCAGGACATAATGTATCTGTAAGTAAGACATCCTTATTATATTCACCAGGGCATCCTCAGTTAAGCATATCAGTGCTCCAAACTCCAGTATGGGGGTCAGTTTCTCCAGGAGAGTCGGTCACTCTGCAGTGCACGGTCCTCTCTGAGATCAGAGCAGCAGATCTCAGAGTGCTCTGGTTCAGAGCTGCTGCAGGACAATCCTTTCCTGAAATCATTTATACTCATCAGAACAGCAGCAGCCGTCAGTGTGAGATCAGCTCTTCTACAAGCTGCTCTCTGTATGAGTTCTCTAAGAACATCCTCGACCAGCACCACACTGGAACTTTCTACTGTGCTGTGGCTGCTTGTGGGAAGATCATTGTTGGTAATGGAGCATCAGTCCACTTAAGTAAGTCTGTGTCTGTTTATGTGCCTGAAAGTTTTAAATAGTATAAAGCTGTTGGTTCCTGGTTAACAGTGAAATGAAGGTGTATCACAAAGTCTAAAACTGTTTTAAATTTTACAGCATTCTAAAATCATGTGGACTAAATTCGTTAGTTTTTGCATGCTGCCATAAACCGAACATTAATAGATTTAGGCCTGGTTCTGTGGGACTTTAAAAGTAGGCAAAGAACTGTCAGAAAAGCTTTGCTGAAAACACATTTAGCCAGCCCACCTTACTCATACCAAAGACCAGTGCTGTAGTGTGGAGAACACCTTTCTGGTATGTAGAACGGCTCTGACAAATTATACTTCTTTTTTCTGAACATAAAAGAAAATAAAAAATAAAAAAAAATAAAAATCTGTAAATTCCCAGTAACTTAAAGTAGGTACTGTAATAAATATGAACACACAATATAAAGTCTTTTCTAATAACAACTTCTCGTGAAGTATTTACTAAACATTTCACTAAGAATCTGCAGGAAAACATGTTACATACAACATACAAGCTCCATAATTAAAATTGAAGCTGCAGCTATATAGTACTAAAAGCAATGTGGGAGAGTCAATGTATGCCTGCGTTAGCTTGGCGCTATCATAACACTGCAAAACCCAAACACTCTTAAAACAGAAAGTCAATTTGAAATTGTAAAATATAACTGTATACAGTTATATTTTACAATTTCAAATTGTAAAATGTGTATATATACACTGCTTTTCACTGCGTTCATCTAACTCAAACTTCCTAGTTCAGTCAAACATTCTAGTAACTTTGAAAAGCAACACTTTCATTTGTTGTGCAAATTTCTAGTTCACCCCACCATCAGGAGATTGTAAGTTTGAAACCCAGTGATCCCACATTCATAGGGATCCCTGTCCATACGAGAAAGCCCAATTCATGCCCCTGTTGCCCTTTCTTCCCCTTGATACCCTTGATGCATGGGCCTGTTTGCATCTTCTGTTATTGGTCCTGATGTTTACTTATGTTTACTTATCCAACTTATCCATGTAAAGCTCTTATATCATGTTATTCCTGTGAAGCACTACTCTTCCACAGAACCTAGTTGTGTTTTTGTCTTGTGGTTGTAAACTCCACAAACTAAGTTAAAGGCTGGATTTTCCAGTATTTTTGATGATATATTCACAAACAATTTCCAGCTTGCTTTCCTTCTATTTTTGAATAACCATGCATCTTTGAGTGAATACATTCATTTGTTTGTGATGCTTTCTGAATGGACATCATTGGAGTCATGCTGAACAGTATTTTGTTAGCAACATTAATCTAAAGAAGAACTTTATCTCTATGACCTGTGCATCATTCATAGATTGAGCTGAAGCTCTTTTCATTGCAGTGAAAGATCATGATCTGCTGCTGTCCAGGTTTGAACATCTGTGAATGTTAATATACAGTAGTATCAATTGTAATGTCTTACAGCGAGTCCCACCGTGTTCTATCTGGGAGCAGCTTTGGGAATCTGTGTGATGGTGATCTGCATTCAAGCCATTCAAATCTGCAGGGGTGAGTGTAGCTTAATCTATTATGCACGATGTTATTATGCTTTTGTAAATAAAGATTGATTATGAATTTTTAAAAGACCCTTTACATGTCTCTCTTAAAAATGCAATGGTTTGGTAATATTTACTGAACATGTACAAAAGAAAGAAAACAAGATATTAAAAATCAAAAACTTTGGTCAGGCCTGACCTCACACTGCATGATGCTAAGACAGTATATGTTTGTTTTCTGCGGTTCAGGTTATTGTAATACATTGTTCTCTGACATCTTCAAAAAGAGTATAGACAAACTACAGCTTGTATCGAATCAGCAGAAAGAGTTCTTACATCAACGCAGGAGAGTGAATATATTACTCCAGTACTGGCCGCACTTTACTGGACACATGTTCAGTATTAATAGACTAGCACCATTTATTCAGTTGAGCTCAACATCTGCTCCCATTTGTTCATTTATACTGGCTTTTATTTGCCTTCCTTTTATAAGCATTTCTGCATTTTAATGTATGAAAGCTGCTATCTAACTACAAACTGAGTCTTAAAAAAAGTGACCAGCACTGAGGTCATATTCTCTGATCTAAACTCTATATATGACACTGTGATCTTTCTTTACTCCATCATAGGGAGAGATCATGATTTGTTGGTGGGGAACAAAGTCAGTCAGGTACTACATGTTCTCTCATCCACACTGACACTGTTTAATTCTTATAGAGTTCTCTAATCTTCAGCCTTTAATATTTCATATTCATCTCTACAGAACTCTGCTGCTGTGGAGCTGAATTATGCAGCCAAAAGCCTGAGAATGAAGAGTGGACGCTCTGGTCACAGTGTTTACTCAGAAGTCAGATACTTCTCAGTTACTGACCCCAACAATCACTGACTCACTGGACTCTCTTCTCTTGTAGCAGCAGAAGTGAAGTTTGGGGATGTTTTCTGTTACTGTCAGCTTTGTAATCTGTATCTGTTTATTTGTGTTTGTGCTGATTTCAGTCAGGATCTACAATCAAGTGCTTCACTTTGCTCTGTGCTCAAAACTGCATGACTGAAAAAAAACACAGTCTGGTTTGGTATGAAGTGTCAGTTCTCTGAAGGAGCCGAGCGAGAGCAGTTTTAGAGTGTGTGGTCACTTTAGTCATTCACACGTGGCAAACGCTCATGAGCTCAGATGGTGTCTGATATTGTGTGGATGGAAATATAGAAGATGTGTTTCAGGTTGTACTGAGATCAGATCCATATACACAGTTTATTTGCTGAATTTAACACAATAATAAAATATGAACTGTGTAACTGCTGTGCATGTCCTTATATACAGTCTTTAACCTTAGATTCTAGTGTTTTATTTTATTTCATTATTCCTGCCTTTTAATCTCTTGATGCAGTTTTCTTAAAAAGTTTGCTCAAATATTTTGATGTGAAAGCTGAAATTCTGTTGATATGTTTAATTTTTTACAAATTGTGGCTTTCAGGAGGAAAAATGCATTTAAATTTATTATTTTCTGAATAAATTAACCGATGATGACATTGGCTTGCAGCACTCTGGTGGTGTTATGTTTATTATCAACTGAAGCATTAAAAATGTTACTGTAACTGATTTTAATGGTAATATCTGAAAGAAGCCTTTTGCAATAGAATAGTGGTGAAAACTACTGAATAAATCTTGAGTGTAAATGTGTGTAGCTGGTTTTGAGAACTTGCTGTCCACATAATGAAGCCATGTTTATATCCTGCACTGCTGTGAAGAACTAAAGTGTGTTTAATGTGTAAATGTTTTAAATGTGCTTGTTAAATAATTTTCATGAAAGGTTTTTGTTCTACGACCATGTGAAGATTTTTTTACATAAAATAAAATAATGTAAGATGTCAAATAAAATGGATTAATGAAGTAATAAAACATTTAATAGCTACAAGATTTAATAAAACCCTGTATTTTACATGAATATAGTGTTTCTCTTATGTGTTTGTTTACGTGTTTGTTTACATGAATCCATGTATTATAGCTCTAACACAAACAATATAAACATGTTTAGATGCAGATTCTTATTGAAACCTGTCTTTCTGTACTTTGTGATGGAGAGTTAAAAGGTCATTTTCCAAAAATTCAAACCACACATCTGTGCATCACTGCTTTGAGGACAAAACTTTAAATCTACATATTTGTTTTTGTTTAATTTTGTGCTTATTTTGAAAACTTGTTTAACATATAACATATTTAAATAAAGTAAATGTCTCTTATGCAGTTATTTTGATTTTGAGAAAAATCACAAATCATTACCGTGTAAAATCATTTTGTAAATATCACAGCTTTATCACAGCGTTAGTAACTATATAAAATAATAATGCAATAATAAATCTAAGTACAACAACAAAATCAAAGTTAAAAACAAAGTCAGAATCTGTGTTTTGTTTATTAATGTGTTTATGACCAAAATTCTTTACAATGTCTAAAAAAATTCATGACTGAAAGAAAGAAGTATAAGAATTCAGAGACAATTAAATCTCTCTAACATTGTTACTGAAACCAAAACAAGCCAACATCCTTTTTCTAAAATGAATCTGGTCTTCAAACTTTCACAGGCAGAAATTCTGAGCTCCTCACATTTGACTGCTTCTCTGTAGAGCTGATAGCAGAGACGATGACAACCATAACCATAAGAGCTCACACAGAGCCCAGAGCACTTTCTGTGGCCAAACAGATCAAGTCAGCAGACAAAAAGAACCATGTGACTTTTACCAGCCAATGAGGTTCAGTCTAAGAACCCAGGGAGCTAATGCAGTAAGATGCTTTGGTCATTTACAGCCTTTAGAATATTTGCCTTCAAGTTGTAGCTGTTGTTTTTCTGATGATGGATCCAGCTGTGATTATCATCTTACTTCTCTACAGAATAGGTAAGTTTACCCCAAAAAAAAAACCTTCGTATTAATTATTGCTCATTATGGTTTGTGTCTTAAGTTTCATTGCAAGTTTTTTGTTATACTGAACTTTGTTTTACAGATTCTACTCAAGCAGTGAGAAATTCAGAGCCGCTGGTCATCTCAGCTGAGCCCGGTGAAGCGGTCAATCTCACCTGCACATTTGTAGACGACTCAAATAAAGAGGTTAGGATGTGGTACAAACAAAGACTGGAGCATGCGCCACTGGAAGTGGGATCAAAGTTAGAAGACAAACCGGCTATGATTTCAGATCAAGTCGACAAATCGAGATTTAAACTCAACAGAATAGCGAGTGGCATTTCTCTCAGTATTGAACGCGTCACTAAAGAAGATGAAGGAATGTACTTCTGTGGAGAGGCTGGAAAGAAAACGCTGGACTTCTCTACTGCTACATTCTTAGCGGTCACAGGTAACATTTAATGTTCTCTGCTTCAGTTTTCTGCTTATTCATTCAGCTACAGCAGAATGTAAAGGACATTGAATTGTTCTTGTGTATGTGAACTTACCTTTTCATTGTAAATACTGTTACAGCTTTTACCAGAGGCCAGTTTAAAATATAATATTGCTGTTTCTAGTGCAAATATCCAGCATTATAATGCTGTAAATATCTATAAATTAGCACCATCACAGTCTATATTCATAATAGAACACATATCTCACAATTATGCTATTATTATACTGTCTTTATCCAGTGATGATACTGTTACAGTTGAATACAAATACGTACACTGTTTATATTAAATTTTCCAGGGCAGTCAGACATCTCAGTGCTCCAAACTCCAGTACGGCGGTCAGTTTCTCCAGGAGAGTCGGTCACTCTGCAGTGCACGGTCCTCTCTGAGATCAGAGCAGCAGATCTCCGAGTGCTCTGGTTCAGAGCTGCTGCAGGACAATCCTTTCCTGAAATCATTTACACTCATCAGAACAGCAGCAGCCGTCAGTGTGAGATCAGCTCTTCTACAAGCTCCTCTCTGTATGAGTTCTCTAAGAACATCCTCGACCAGCACCACACTGGAACTTACTACTGTGCTGTGGCTGCTTGTGGGAAGATCATCTTTGGGAATGGAACATCAGTAGAACTGAGGAAGTCTTTCTGTGCACTTCTAGGCACCTGTGTAGCAGATGGAAAATGCTTTTTGGGGCTTGAACTTTGTTTTCATGTATACAGTATGTTTACAATTCCTGTCTTACAGAAGATCCTGTAGATCCTGTAATGCTGACTCTGGCAGTTTTCTCAGCAGTGTGTGTGGCTGTAATCTGCGCTCAAACCATTTTAATCCATAAACTAAGAAAATCTGAGCATGGCGCTGGTGGTAAGTGTTCATTATGAGATGAAGCTGAACATTTAGATAGAAAGAAAATAGACTTACTAAATAAATGTAGCCTCCACTGTATCTGAAAGTGACTGTGACGTTTTATCTTCTCTACAGAGAAAGTTCAGCAGGGGGCTCTGAATGAGCGGACCACCAGACAGGTACTCTTTATACACTTACTCTGAACTGCATGGTCTCTACTGAGGATCTTATATGGTTAACATTTCTTCAATCAACAAATCTGCCTTTTTCTGTTTGGAGCTCTTAGTGAACATGCACAATAAATATTTGGATATTCAGTCATATTCAAAAGTTAAAAAAAGAAAATATTATTTATAATAGTATTGCTGATTTCCTAAGGGAACATAAGGTAACACATCTTCAACAGAGAACAAGGTGAATTATATGTATATAAAATCTACATTTTAATGCAACCTTGTAAATGTATTTTCTGAGTTTAATGTATAGGAAAAACTATATATATAATAAACACAGTTATGATTTATTACTTCCATTAAAATGTGTAGAAGTGTGTTCTCTGTGGGTGATTAGTATCACCTTCAAAATAAACAAAACATGTCTTTGACCAGGGATGCCCAAACGTCTGCAAACAACAATATGCTGTCACATATAGCTAATTGTCATCATTTACCTTCCTATAGACTCTATAGGCTCAACACGGAGTCAGCTTGATTTTTGAGTTTATTCGTTTAGAGTTAATATGAGTTTAATAAGTAATTAAAACTTAAAAAATCATAAAAACACAATGTGTTCTGTTTTAAAGTGTTAAACAATGTTTCAATAATTTGCCTATTGGCTACCAATATTCTAAATTAAATAGCATTTCATGGATTTTTCATAGTCAAAAACATTCAAAGTAGAAATATTTGAAAATTCAAATTAACACATTACCAACCAAATGTTGATTTTTTCCCCCCCATATATCAGGAATTGGTTTTGAATTTGTGATTTCTCATGTCTGATGAATGATGACTAAAACATTATAATATCGGACACATTTTGAAATATTAGTGACTACTACTACTGCTACTGCTAATACTAGTACTACTGCAACTACCGCTACTACTACTACTAATAATAATCATTATAGTCATAATAATAATAAACAACTTCAGACCTGACACTTCCTCAAGTAATTTGCATAAATAGGACTTAAATGTCTATTTTGCTTTTTTATAACTAATACTACTATTACATGTGATTTTCCCAAAACAGAGCACTAGTTATGTATTAATATGGATCATTATGAAGAATGCACAAATAAATTATGTCTAATTTGAGTTTATTGAACGTACAAGATAAACCGCAAATATTTGTTTCTTAAAAAAAGTGTCCAGTAGAGGAAAGTTTGGGTCCAATTTTTTCTGAATTTGCTGCCCTGATTATTTTAAAACATATTACATACAATGGATAGAAACATTGTTCAGTCATTTTAATGATATCTCTAAAGCTTTGATACAGCTGACCATTCCAAACTTTTAAAAAGTCTACAATACATTGGTTTTGACCACAGAGCTACCAGCTGGATTAGAAATGATCTCTTTGGTACTTCGCAATGTGGCAAAGCTCTGGCACAGTAACTGTAGTAACACAGTAACTGAGGAGGTCCTTCAAGTTCAATCTTTGAGCCAGTAATACTTAATGGCTTAGCCACGTTCATTATTCATTGCAAAGTATTTTTATATGGTGTTGACACCATTCTACTTTTAATGATAATTTTATAGTGCCTTAAAATCAGCCTCAAACAATCATAAACGAGTCATAAATGTTGACAAAAATTATTTTTTGCTGTTGTCCAGAGCCTCTAATAGCACTTTTAACATCATAACCCTGACTTTGGCATATGGCTAGATGAAATGCACTTACATATTACACATTATGTTAGCAAGCTTATGCAAAAATAGATGCAAAATGTGGCTTTCTGTATTGTAACAAAATGTGTTTCTCAAAGTACTCGAAGAAAAAAGATATACAGATGTGCATCTGCTACTAGTCTTAAACCTATAGACTCTGTTTACCACTCTGCCTTAAGAATTATTACTAGTGATGCATGATCTCAGACTTGTTCCAGTGATTTTATCACCCTTCAGGTGTCGAGAGCTTTTAGCTACAGAGCACCCAAGAGCTGGTACTCAATACAGGAAACTCTGAAGCTTCACTCACTGACACTATATTAACATTTTAAACTTTAGTTAGTCTTTAACCAGCTTCAATCAGCCTGACAGTTTCTTTAGATTCTAGTTAACTTTCTACATGATTTCAGTGATTTACCATATTATTTACTATGCTTTTTATTTATTTTATTATCAACTTTTACTTCAACTTTAGTTATTGTTTAAGTTTGTTTTTTTAAATTTTCCATCCTGAAATGTATTTATTTTTCAACACATTTTATTGGTTTAATCTGATTTTAAAAGTTTTTTACTCTTACATTTTACTATTATGATTGTTCATTTTATTATTATTGTTATTTGTACTATATTGCAGTCAATTCTCTTTCTTTTCTGTTTTCTTTAGATCCTCCTTTCTGAACAGGCTTATATATTATGATAAATGTGTCATTGTTGGTGGAACAAAACCTTGTATCTCCAAAATGATAACTTTACAGAAGAAAGCAAAAAACCTTTTTTTTACGTTTAATGTAAGTCAGTGGAAGTAGAAATTTTTCCAATTGATTTTCGCGTCATTTCTTTTGGTCCATTCTTCATGAAATTTACATACAATGTAAAAGACAACAGGCGTTTTCAAATTATGTCATGTTGCTTTGCTCAATGATACAATCAGGAGTTTGCAGTCTGGCCTATATTTGACAGACTAATATTTCTTTTCAGTTTCATGCTCTACATTATTTTAAGATGATTGTCTGAGTCAATGAGTAAAACATTTTACCTGCAATAGAAAACTGATTCTCTTTCATCAGCCAACTTGAAGTACCTCAGCAATTTCTTCAAGTTTGTATACATATTTGAGTGGATGATGATGCTCATTCTTACAGGAACAGAACAGTGAGAACCTGCATTACGCTGCCATCCACATCAAAGAGAAGAAAGCTAAAAGTGGGAGAGTGAAGAGAGAACAGCCTGAAGACATTGTTTACTCTCAAGTGAGAAGCTCCAAAGCTGCTGCTCATCGTTCTCATCGCTAGTTTCCTAAGATGATCATGAGTGAAGATTTGGACCTTTTCACACCTCAAACGAGCTCCAGTCTTTAATCTGTCACTGTTTATTTCTTGTTAGTGATTGTTCTGCTGATTGAAATGAAGTCTCGGTTCTCTGAAGGATGAGTATGTGGTCAATATTGACCTTTATTGCCATTCTTATATTTGCTGAAAGTAACATACTGGGGGAAAAAATAAAAAAACATACAACATGGTCTGTAAAACTTAAACAGAACAATCAGTTTTGAAAATGTGTAAACATATTTTTAATAAGAAAATCAACAATACGTCATGTGACTGCGACTGGTATGTATCTATACTGATATGACTGTATAGATGTTACTGGTCCAGCTTCAGACTGGTAGCTGATAACCAGTTGGTCATTTTCTTTGATTGGATGGTTTGTATTGATACAGAAGGTACTGTTTTAATGATAACTTCAAATTAAAGATGTTTAATTCTCGTGTGTGATGTTCTTCATACCTCATAATAAGTAGAATGGAGATCTATAATTTTCCTAGCAAAAACATTTTTCAGAATACATTGAGCTCTGTATATCATAACAACATAAACATAAATAAAAATTTGTGTATGATATTAGTCTGATTTAAATGATGTAAAATTATCAAAAAACCCCCCAATTAAAAAGAAAAAAAACGAAACACATTACACAGTATGTTAAACATTAGTCATCTGCTCACAGATGTAGTATATTAGTCAATGGTGTTAAATGCATTTTCTAATAAGTTGGGAACAGAATACAGTCAGCTCCAAATTCAAAGACATGGATCTGGAGTTTCACTCTCATATCATTAACATAACTGCATTAAGATATCATAAGATATCTTGGGTCAACCATCCAGAGCAATGGACAGTGCAAAAAAGAGGTGAGGAAGAGAGGGCAGGCAGGATGGAGTGGGTGGAGATGGGTGTCAGGGCTGATGTGTGACAGAAGGATAGCAGCACGAGTGAAAGGGAAGGTTTACAAAACAGTAGTGCATCCTGCTATGATGTTTGGTTTGGAGACTGTGGCTCTGTCTAAAAGACAGGAGGCTGAGCTGGAGGTGGCGGAGATGAAGATGCTGAGATTTTCGTTGGGAGTGACAAGGATGGACAAGATTAGAAATGAGCAGATCATAGGGACAGTGAAGGTGGAGCAGTTTGGAGATAAAGCCAGAGAGGCCAGGTTGAGATGGTTTGGACATGTGTTGAGGAGGAATAGTGGATATATTGGGCAAAGAATATTGGAGATTCAGCTGCCGGGTAGAAGGAGAAGAGGTAGACCTCAGAGAAGGTTTATGGATGTGGTCAAGGTGGACATGGAGATGGTTGGTGTGAAAGTAGAGGAGGCAATGGATAGGGCAAGATGGAGGCAGATGATCCGCTGTGGCGACCCCTAAAGGGAGCAGCTGAAAGAAGAAGAAGAACTGCATTAAGATGTCATAATGTAATGGATGATATTATTTTGTTTTCATCAATTGATATTCATGACTTCTGTGTTGCTGTTTTCTCTTCAGTGCAGGTCATTTGTTCTTGTTGGAAAAACAACATTAAAGACCTGTTAAATTAGTAGTAGTGTGTCTTCAATAGATAATGTGTATTTATTGAATTAACTAATATTTTTTGGTCATTTTTTCTTCCATTGATGATTCTCATTTACAAGCAGTCAGTAAAGTGGGAAGATGAAGGCTCATCATAAGAGAGAACAGATAGAACTGGAAATGTCATCATAACTAATTCAGCAAGTTATCAAGGGCTTTTGTTTATACCACATGTAATATATTAAATATAATATAAAACATAAAAAATAAATGTTTGTCTAACTTTTTAAACTCAGTTTGAAAGCTCCATTTGCCCTTCACAGTGTGTTAAAATGAATGTACCAACTGAAATGCTACAAAAATGATCTCACATTAAAGTATATTAAAAGCTTAGAATATTTCAGTTATTATTCATGAAATTACACAACAATGTTTTGAAAGTTGTGAAAGTACATTTTCTTTTATGACATTACAACATGTAAAAATCAAACTACTGTGTTTCTAACAACGTTTTCTGATTGTAACAGTAAGTGTAATAACTTATAATATGAGAGTATTTACAGTGTATCTGCAGGAAATGTCAATTTACCTAATATATAGCAATTAAGCACATTAATATACTTTCATGCACCCAACCAAATTGTTGGCTTTAAACCATTCTGTAATATGATGGCCATACATATTTATGTAATTCATTGAATGATTGTTGTATTGCACACAAAATCAGAAAAGCAATTTATGGATTACAAATCTGTATTTTTTGTAATCTGTCTGTAACAATGAATTCATGTCTAGTAGTTACATCATTTAATGTTTATTTACACAGTCATTAGAGGACCCACGCATAAAGTGGGTATTTTTGTTATTATTATTTGTTTTTTTTTTTTTTTTTATTTCTATTCTTATATTTGTCTTTTTAAAGTTCTTGGAGTTTTTATATGTGCTCTAGTTTTCGATTAGTGTGTATAAAAGCTTGTTGTTACCAGTAGGAGGCAGTCTAAGTCCTGGCTGTGCTCTGTGTCTCTGCTGTGGTTTCATAGTGTTTTCCCCAATTCAGAGACTACAGTGAATATAAGCCACGCCTTCTGACTCATCATGTCATTTAACTCTGTTCTACAGGACCATTACCTGTCATACAGGACACTGACTTGGTCATTCTACATTACATATCTCAGTATCCTGGATATAATCCTACATCTGCTCAGAGGTTTTTATTAATGGCTGAAAGTATTCTTTACTCATCTAATAAACTGGAAAATGTATATTGAAGAGAAATGTACAATTTCTGTAGTTACATAAATTTATTTTTATAATTTTGGTCTTGTTTTTTTTAATTTCCCAAATTTGATTTATGGCATAATTCCACTTAGTTTCTGTGAAATTAAGTTGCTGAGATGTAATTAAAGTTATTCAGGCTGTTTTGATGTGAATTTGCTCATTAAAGAAGAAAACTTTGGTCAGGACTTCGTCTCATATGGCACAATATTAAACAGTTGACTACTGTGTTTGTTTTCTCTTCTTTGGATTATTGTAATGCATTACTTACTGGAAACTCCAAAAAGAGTTTGGACAAACTACAGCTAATGTTCAACTTTTGTTTATTGTATCATTTGACATTTGGACACTTATTTATAAATGTGTGTCTGAACTGCAGTTTATTTCTTTCACATGTATTATTATTATTACATGTTTGTTATTACTTTAAGGTTTCTTTGGGGACTTCCCATGGACCACTCCACCATGAATGTACTTAATAAATGTGTTTCAAACCAAAACATTATCACAAAACTTCAGTAAAACATTCTGTATGCATTAGTTACTATTATATGTAGCAACCTTCTGCTGGAGAGGCTTAAGAGGCTTTTTGATAAGAGGCCAAGGAACTTCTTGTGACCAATTATGAGTGAAAAGAAGAGCAGGCAGAAAAAAATCTCCTGTGACAGCCAATGAGCTTAATCTCCTGAGCCCAGCCAGCTCATACAGTGTGTTGCTGCTGTTAATTACTTCCTTTCCAGGTTATTTCAAATAAGACCAGCTTGAATTTAACACAATGGCTCTGATTTGGATGCTGATTTTACATCTTCATATGATATGTAAGTTTAGGAGCTTTTTGGATCCTCAATTACTCTTCATTTTTGGATTTTTTGTTTATTGTGTGTGTTAAAATGTCACATGCTATTGTCTTTATTGGCTGAGCTCTAGTCTAATCCTGTCTTATAGATCCTGTTGAAGCTGTGGGACTTTCTGAGGCGTCATTTGTCTCAGCTGAGTCTGGTAAAACTGTGACTCTACACTGTAAATTTGTGGAAAGGTCCGGTCAAAGCGTTAAGAGTTGGGTTTGGTACAAACAGAGAGCTGGACAGGAACCGCAGGAAGTGGCAGTGAAGTTACCCGAAAAAAGAGCAGCTACTTCATTAAACAGATTGAAAATAATCCAGAATTTTGATCTGACTATTGAGCAAACTAATAAAACTGATGAAGGAATGTACTTCTGTGGTGTAGTCGGGAACACCATTACATTCTCTAAAGGCACGTTCTTAGCCGTGACAGGTAATAAATGACCATTTTACATTTAATTACCATATAAACTCATGTGCTTGTCTAAGAAAAGTACATATATGCACTAAGATCTTACAATGTCTTTAATATATTGACCAGATAAGCCTCAGTTAAACATATCAGTGCTCCAGACTCCAGTATGGGGTTCAGTTTCTCCAGGAGAGTCGGTCACTCTGCAGTGCACGGTCCTCTCTGAGATCAGAGCAGCAGATCTCTGAGTGCTCTGGTTCAGAGCTGCTGCAGGACAATCCTTTCCTGAAATCATTTACACTCATCAGAACAGCAGCAGCCGTCAGTGTGAGATCAGCTCTTCTACACACAGCTCTGTGTACATCTTCTCCAAGAACATCCTCCACCAGAACCACACTGGAACTTACTACTGCGCTGTGGAAGCTTGTGGGAAGATCCTTTTTAGCAATGGAGCTTTAGTACAACTGGGTAAGTCTATCTGTGTGCTGTGTTTACTCCAAATCTGACAACATTCTACAGCCTTGTGGATTCAATGGATTAGTGCACATGTCATCATCAACTGGACATCAATGGAGTTTCAGTGAAAAGTATATTGCCATGAAACATAAATGAAAAGAAAAAATGTGTGAATTTTTATTTTAACATAATTTATAGATCGAACTAAAGCTCTGATCACCTTTCTGTTCAGTTAATGTTATTTTAAATGCATGAGGTTAATTGATGTCATTGCGGTGCCATAACATGTGACAGTCATTGTTGCTTAGCAGGTTTTTAGTGTACTTTGATTATTAATATCTTGCAGGGGTTCCTGTGCATCCCAGCGTGTTCTATCTGGGAACAGCTTTGGGAATCTGTGTGATTGTGATCTGCATTCAGGCCATTCAAACCTGCAGCGGTGAGTGTAGATGAATCTGCTATTTATGATGTTATTATTATGCATTTTATCAATAATGACTGATTATGCATTTTGAAATGATCCTTTACTAGAATACAACACAAAAAACTATGACATTAGTCATAATATGTCACATGGCACGGAGCTAATACGATGACTGAAGAGTGTGTTTTCTCCAGTTTGAGTTATTGTAATGCGATTTTCTCTGGCATCTCCAAAAAGAGTATAAACTACAGCTTTTACAGAATCAGCAGAAAGAGTTTTTACATCAACACAGGAGAGAGAATATATTACTCCAGTACTGACAGCACATTACTGACTTAATAATAATAATAATAATAATAATAATAATAATAATAATAATACTAGTAATACTAGTAATAATACTTATAATTATAATAATAATTATTATTATACCACATTTGACAATCTCTTAACAAAAGAGTAGTAAAATGATCATTTGGTGTTCATTAACTAGTCAAACTGACTGTAACTAAAAGTGACCAGCACTGAGGTCATATTCTCTGATCTAAACTCTAAATATGACACTGTGATCTTTCTTTACTCCATCATAGGGAGAGATCGTGATTCGGTGGTGGAGAACAAAGCCAGTCAGGTACTACATGTTCTCTCATCCACACTGACGCTGTTTAATTCTTATAGAGTTCTCTAATCTTCAGCCTTTAATATTTCATATTCATCTCTACAGAACTCTGCTGCTGTGGGGCTGAGTTATGCAGCCAAAAGCCTGAGAATGAAGAGTGGACGCTCTGGACACAGTGTTTACTCTGAAGTCAGATACTTCTCAGTTACTGACCCCAACAGTCACTGACTCACTGGACTCTCTTCTCTTGTAGCAGCAGAAGTGAAGTTTGGGGATGTTTCCTGTTACTGTCAGCTTTGTAATCTGTATCTGTTTATTTGTGTTTGTGCTGATTTCAGTCAGGATCTACAATCATGTGCTTCACTTTGCTCTGTGCTCAAAAGTGCATGACTGAAAAAAAGCAGTCTGGTCTGGTATGAAGTGTCAGTTCTCTGAAGGAGCCGAGCGAGAGCAGTTTTAGAGTGTGTGGTCACTCAGATGTGTGACAAACACACTCATGAGCTCAGATGGTGTCTGATATTGTTCGCTCTCAATGGAAATGTAGAAGACGTGTTTCAGGCTGTAGGGAGAACAGATCTATATACACAGTTACTGTTTATTTGCTTTGTTTAACATACTGGGGAAAAAAAGTAAACTAAATGTGGCCTCCACAAAGTTATGGCAGTTAACTTCAGCAAATACATATAGATGTACACAAAAATTGGTAGAAAAAAAAACAAACAGATTTAAATGTGTTCTTTGTAGATTTTCTATATGTGTGATGTGTTTTAAGATGGAAGGATTTTTTATTACATGCTATGACTCTCAAGATGCAAATAAATGCTGAGTTTTAAAGTGTTCTGAATGTGTTCTGAATGTCTTCTGATAGGTAACTTAGAGGCCACTCTGGTGATGTTATATTTATTTCCATTTGAAGCATTAGATTTGTTACTTTACCTGATTTTAATTATAATTTGGAAGAAAAAGATAAAACACTTCAAACAAATCAAACCCTTTTGCAATGAGACAACAATATATAGATTTGAAATTCAGATTTAATGGTATTTTAAACAAGAATAATTGTAGAATATGTTTTACTCAAAAGTAAAATTACTATAAATGGTTGTTTTACTCACTAGAATAAGTCTTTACCGTTTACTTCTCTTTGCAAAAGCATCTAGTTGTTTTTGATTAACTTGCTGTGGTTCCACACAATCAAGCCAAGTTTATTTGCTAGTTTGCAAGTGTAGTGAACATAATTGGCAAAAGGCTGTGCTATGAAGATTCACACTGAATTAAATGGAAGTATGTAAAACTTACATTAAAATAATTTATAATGTTAGTATTACACTGTATGTATTTTACATGAACTTACATTTAAAAAATTTAGCTTCTTCATGAAGCTTCTCTTCCTCCACTTTGTCATTGAGGGGGTATTTAGACTGTCATATTACATTTACCAGTTTCTAGTTTCATATCATCACTGTCAGGAAAAAATTTTAAATCTCCATTTTTATGTGTTTTATTTTTTGCAT
The DNA here is from genome assembly GCF_015220715.1 of Pygocentrus nattereri. Classification (NCBI taxonomy): domain Eukaryota; kingdom Metazoa; phylum Chordata; class Actinopteri; order Characiformes; family Serrasalmidae; genus Pygocentrus; species Pygocentrus nattereri. The sequence goes on along the minus strand of NC_051218.1, from coordinate 36,719,277 downwards.
ATTTTGAAAAGTTCTGTTTAAGTTGTGTGAACATGTGGTGAATCAATCAAAATAAACAGATTAAAAGTATTGAATTAATGTCAGTCTGTATCACTAACATTCCCTGAATTTTAATAATATTTTTTTTTTAAATACAAATCAAATACAAATACAAATTATTTTGTAATTCTAAAAGTCTAATTTACTAATTAAATATAATAAAATAATAATAAAATGATAAAAGAAACCCAAATAAATAAAGAATGAGAAGGGGGTCAAAAGAAACTGGCAGAAAGTAACCTATATGTAGAGCAAAACTAAATGTTAATTTTGTTAATAATATATTTAGAACAAAAATTTGTTTGCAGCCTAAAGTTGTATATTAATTTCTAAAACAGGGGTGAAGTTTTACTGTATTAATAAAAACCAAAACAATCCTAGACCCCTATTTCTGCAGTTAATCTGGTCTTTAAACTCTCACAAGTAGATATTCTGAGCTCCTCATATATGAGCGTTTCTCTGTAGAGCTGCTAACAGACTCTGTTAAAGACTAAGACAATAATAACCACAACTACTGATAAGAGCTCACGCAGAGCACAGGGCATGTTTTGTGGTCAAACAGATCAAGTCAAGCAGACAGAAAGAACCATGTGACTTTTAACAGCCAATGAGCTTCAGTATAAGACCCCAGAAGCTAATGTAGTTTGGCGCTTTATGCAGTGCCACAATTCAGAATATTGGCCTTTGAGTTATAACTGTTGTTTTACTGATGATGGATCCAGCTGTGATGATCATCTTACTTCTCTACAGAATAGGTAAGTTTCATAAAGCTACCATAAAAAAGTTTTTGTTTTTAATTATTTTTAAATATATTCAAGTTTGTTTTTTTTTTAAATTCACTGAACTTTGTTCTACAGATTCTGCTCAAGCAGTGAGTCATTCAGAGCCATTGGTCATCTCAGCTGAGGCTGGTGAAGCGGTCAATCTCACCTGGACATTTGTAGACAACTCTATTAAAGAGGTTTGGTACACGTGTTACAAACAAAGACTGGAGCATGCGCCACTGGAAGTGGGATCACAGTTAGTGGGAAAGTCGGCCGTGATTTCAGATCAACTCGACAAATTGAGATTTAAACTCAACGGAACTGCGAGTGGCATTTCTCTCAGTATTGAACGCGTCACTAAAGAAGATGAAGGAATGTACTTCTGTGCAGCATCTGGAGAGAAAATGCTGGACTTCACTACTGCTACATTCTTAGCGGTCACAGGTAAAATATTAATTTATTGTTTTCTGCTTCAGTTTTGAGTCTAAAGCACTGAATCATTCTCGTGTTTGAAATATTATAAATAAACCTGCCTTTTCATTGAACATACTTACAGTCTGTTATTTGAGGCCAGTTTCAAATGCATCATTGCTATTTCTAGTGAAAATATACATATTATGATTCTGTAGATGTCCATTAGTTATTATAAACACACTTTAGCTTCTTAATATCTGCACTTTTTTAGTGTTATACTGTTATTGTACAGGTTTTATCCTGTGATGACACTGATACTATTTAATATAATTACTTCCACTGTCTGTGTTCTATTTTCCAGGGCAGTTAAACATCTCAGTGCTCCAAACTGCAGTACGGTGGTCAGTTTCTCCAGGAGATTCGGTCACTCTGCAGTGCACGGTCCTCTCTGAGTTCAGAGCTGCAGATCTCCGAGTGCTCTGGTTCAGAGCTGCTGCAGGACAATCCTTTCCTGAAATCATTTACACTCATCAGAACAGCAGCAGCCGTCAGTGTGAGATCAGCTCTTCTACAAGCTGCTCTCTGTATGAGTTCTCTAAGAACATCCTCGACCATCACCACACTGGAACTTACTACTGCGCTGTGGCGGTTTGTGGGAAGATCATCTTTGGCAATGGAACATCAGTAGAACTGAGTAAGTGTTCCTGTGTACTACTAGGAACTTGTAGTATATTTGTTTTATTTATGTGTAATTCTATCAACGGTTTGGGCTTCAAAGCTTCAAGTCAATGATATGTATCAACATCAAAAGAGAAAATAGAAAATGTGACAGAAACAGGTTTTGTAACTTGTGTTGTAAGACCACACATCATATATTATTTATAGAGTATAGTGTAGCACTTACTACAATGTTAAAAGACAGTTGTTGTTGTTGGACTAGATCTAGGTTCGTAAAAGAGCAGTAATTGGTTAAACTGTAATTGACCATAGAAAACGGAGAAAACACCACAGACCAAAAGTTAAGTTTAGAATTGCCGGCTTTATCAAAAATAAAAGAGAAAAGAAAAGTAGTAGAAATGTATTATTAAGAAATAGGATCCTTCAAGACATTACAGACACGACATATAACAGAGATAAATAATTGCATATGAATGCAAAGAGAGTCAAACAAGTCTTACTCAGTTACCCTTTAAGTTAGGAAAACCGTTTTTTGAATTCTTAACCTCTAGTTAACTTAACTTAGTTGGTTTTAGTAGTTTAATTAGTATCTCAGTTGAGCTCTTATTAGTGTTCTAGTATTAGCTTGCAGTTATTTGATATAACTATTTTTTTAAATTTATTTTTAATTATCCATCTTCAATGTTAATCAGTTTAGGCCTATTTTTGTTATAACTAAATCAAAAGCAATTGGTATTACCCTCTATCAGTAGGTTATTACAACCAAAGAAAAACCATAGGGCATCTCACTAAGCCCGAAAGTTAACACCAGTAAATGCAGTATCAATCAACCTTACAGTTAAACACGTTCAAAGTATATACATAACATGAACCATAAAACGGTTAACTGTATCAATGTCCATTAAATCGAGTCCTTAGTGCAAAACAGTCCTTTAGCAAATGAAAGGGAGACGCTCCCTCTCACTCAGCAGCGCGAGCACGCCACGCACTGCTCACGTGATTCAGAGAGAAAGTAACGGTTCAAACTTGAACAGTCTTACCACGGTTGGTGATAGATCCTCAGCAGGGAGAGGAAGGGAAAGGCTGAAGCACCCGGCCTTCTCTGCGATGTCCACTCTCCCCGAATGGGAGAAAAAAAGACGTTTCTTTCGACGCACAAACACACAGTCCAGTCGTAGCTCCTACCTCTGGTGGCTCGCCATCTATTTTCCCTGATCACGCGCTGGATGCGTGCTCCTCAAAACTTCACTTTTCTTCCGCGATTCTCGAGAGTAATTCAAACTAAAACGCTGAACAAAACCACAGTCTATCGACATAGACAGAAGGGTAAACAAAACTCTTACAGAAACAAAATAAATAGTCAAATACACTTAGATTTCTTTCTTCTTACTGGCGCTACTCTCAAAGTGACTTCACCCGTTCTTGCTTCCTCGATTCTACACCAGAATCCTCCGGGAGAGAACGACCATCAATGCGGTGATTTGCTGATAGATATGATATATCCTGATATGATATATATAACTTCAACCAATGATAAAATAAATGACCAAAACCATGAAATAATGTTTTTAATTCTATTTATCTATTTTAGATGTTTTAATATCACTAAAGTAAATTATTTAATTGATGAATTTCTGCTTGATATTTATTCTTATTTAATAACTATTTAATAACCAATGACTACTTTCACCTGGGTTACAATAGACATTAGTTCATAGTTTTGAGTTCAAACTGAACTTGAAATGAAATGAAAATGAATGAAGCAAAGTTAGTCAGAGTGATGGAGTGAAATGGTTCATTGTAGAGAAACTTTTTATGCTAATTTATTTACAGTGGTGTTGATAGGAACCAGGGGTCATAATATCAGCAACATATATTTTATTTACTATCCATGACCACCAGTCCAACCACACAAGTTTATGAATATTTGCTCATTTGATTAATTTAATGTTGGTGAGGAAATAAAGGCTGATTCAGATTTTCTTTTATGCTGTGGAAGGTAGTGACTTGTTAGAGGCACTAAACACTTCAAGTCTTTGATTCTTGTCATCAGCACTGTGAATAAATCTGTCTGTACTATGAGAGAGTAAAAGTAAATGATGGAATATTAACATAAAATTCAAACTAAAATAGTTAGATGGGAAATGGCTTGAATTTCTCTATTCATGTTTACAATGTGTTGATCATTCCTGTCTTACAGAAGATCCTGTAGGTCCTGTAATGCTGACTCTGGCAGTTTTCTCAGCAGTGTGTGTGGCTGTAATCTGCGCTCAAACTATTTTCATCCATAAACTGAGAAAATCTGACCACAGCGCTGGTGGTAAGTGTTCATTATGACACGTAGCTGAACATTTTAATATAAAGAAAATAATTGTAATGCTTTCAAACGAGTTCTGCCTCATTAAACTGTATCTGAAAGTGATTGTGAAGTGTTATCTGCTCTACAGAGGAGGTTCAGCGGGGGGCTGTGAATGAAAGGACCACCAGACAGGTACTCTTTATACACTTACTCTTTTTCTACTGAGGATCTGATATGGGTGAAATTTCTTTAAGTGATAAATCTGCCTGTATCTGTTCTCCATGCTTTTAATAATGAAGCACAATGAACACTTGGATAATCAGCCATGTGTAAATCTTTGAACAGTCACATGACATTTTTCTGATTTTCTAAGTGAAAATAAGTTAACACATCCACAGACAACACAATAAAATAAAAATATGCAATTTCAATTTGCTTTAAGATGTGAAGAAAAGAAATAGAAATAAGAAAATTAAAGAAAAAAAAATGGCCATATTTTTGCCATAAATGCATCATTATATAGCTATATCTTGTTACGCAAATTGTCCAGCATAAATTATTATCTAATTTCCCATTTTATAAATGTAAAATTGCCGACATTTGTTTTCCTATAGGCTCTAAATAGCGGCAGATATTTAATAAGAGTTTAATGAGTCAATGACACTTTAGTAATTGTTCCATATTCTGTAGTAGATTTGTATTTATTAAATTGTATTCAAATTCATGTATTCAAGGCTCAAAAGTGCTTAAGAAATTTTCAATAATTTGTAACTCATATCTTAAAGTAAGTATCACTTCGAAGATTTTTAATAACCAGAGACATAGAAGTTGGGAATACTGTTAGACTGAAATTAACCGAATGTGTATTTTGTTTAACTTAATTTTTTAATTTAACTTTAGTTAAATTCTAACTGATGCATTAACTTTGCATAAATGTTCATGAAGATACATTATAATATGGAACAAATCTTGACATATTAGTGACTTATTAACCTCAATGCAATAAACTCCAGACCTGACACTGCCTAAAACTGATGAAATTAAAAGAAACTAAACATACCTTACAGTATATATGGTAGGGTAGGGTATAGGGTAAAGGTCATTTTCATATGAAAGTGTTTATTGTGCATTACTACATATAATACTACATAGAATAATTTATTATATAACAAATACAAAAACACATTAATAAACCCACATGCGTTCCTTCAAATAAAGCTTTGTCTTGCTGAAGGGCAAAATCAGGAGTTCTCAGTCTGTCCTGTATGTAACAAAATTTAATATTTCAACTTTTATATATCACAACTTTTATATAGGAATCAAACAGTAAAACATTTAATCTTCTATAGAAAAATGATTCTCTTTGACATTCATTCAGTATTTTGAAGTAGCCCAGCAAATACTCTTCAAGTTTTATATGGAGTATATTTCAGTAAATGATGATGTTCATTCTTACAGGAGCAGAACACTGAGAACCTGCATTACGCTGCCATCCACATCAAAGAGAAGAAAGCCAAAGGTGGGAGAGTGAAGAGAGAAGAGCCAGAAGACGTTGTTTACTCTCACGTGAGAAGCTCCAATGCTGCTGCTCAGCGCTCACATCACTAGTTTCCTAAGATGATCATGAGTGAAGATTTGGACCTTTTCACACCTCAAATGAGCTCCAGTCTTTAATCTGTAGCTTTTATTTCTTGTTAGTGATTGTTCTGCTGATTGAAATTAAGACTTGGTTCTCTGAAGGATGATCAGCAGATATGAGCTGCGTTCACTGCAGTGTAGTACATTGAGTGTAGAACATTGAGATTGACCAGCAACATATTACTAAATTAAGGCCTGAAAATAGTCTTATGAAAAAGTTCTGGCTTTATGGATTTTCAAAGTGAAAATAAGAAGCAGAACATCTTCTATAGAGAATCACACATCTCTCATTTTAAAGCACAGTTACTGTTCATTTGTTAAAATAAACACATTGAGGAAACACAATATGTGATCTGTGCTAATACGAAGGTACATTTTATGGTTTATTTATTTGGGGACCTCTCTGGTCTAATTATATGCAGTTAGTACCGTTCACTGTGAAATGGTGAGTCTTTGTCTCCTATTCTCTCTGGTGGATTTGTTAACTTATTTTCACTTTAGAAATCAACATTAAGGTGGATTGTGGGTAGGTTGAGGATGTACTCATCCTTCAGAACCTGTAAAGAACTAAGACTTTATATGAATGGCTGATATTTGTAGGGCTGAATTCCAGTAAAGATAATTGAATTGTGAAATAATGAATGTCTGTGTTTGAAATGAAAAACATTGCATTGAAGAAAAGCTACGTTAGATCAGTCAGGGTGGAAGCCATGTGTGTCCTTTGCAGGAGTAAAAATATTCAGAAGTATAAAAAAAGTCTATAAAAGTTGTAAAATGTCATGTTTCTGTTTCTGGGTTTAATATTATTGTAGTGTGTTTGAAGTATAATTGTATGCATTACTCTGTGTGTCCTGTTTAAATTCTATGTTTTGCTGATTAATTAGTTATGCATCTTCTACAGAGAACACACTTATGCCATTTCAATTACTGTTAGTAATAAATATTAGAATAAAATAATACATACCTTGTGGCATCTACTGTGTTTTATTTTATTTTTACAATATTAAAACTGCAAGGTCAATGAGATTTATCAATAGAAACATATTAAATGAATATAAAATATGTGGAAGTCACCTTTAAGGTGGACCTTTTCTTAACTTATATATTAACTTAGAGCATAACCAAAGCACTTATTTATTATTAGTGATTTTCACATATCAAATTACAAAACATGTACTAATTCGCATCAAAATAAATAAAAAATAAATGAGTTATATTTACTTAATTTCAGTGTTTAACTAAATTATATATAATATTGGTTTGAATCATGAAATATCAAAATTATATTAAAAATGTTCATAAAGACATGCACACCCTCCTCGTCTACAAACATATCATATAGTATGTTACATTTTGTTGGCTACCAGAAACTAGAAGTGGAGATCTACATTGGGCATTCCCAAAACAACTGGCTTTGTCTGCAGTACCTCTGTCCATGGTGCTGAAACAGATGAATGTTGCTGTCCACGGTTCTGAAAACCACTGGCCTCATTTTTCAAAGCTGAATACATTCCCATCCAGCCTTTAGACTCTCCTTTAAAACCTTTTACTCTCTTTTAATCTCACTCTGTCTCTCCAGTGAGAGAAATATAAGTTTTGACATTGAGGATGTGCTGTGCATTTGGCTGACTGCATTGGTGTATAGCCACTAGAAATGTTTGGATGTGCATATGTGCTGAATCAGCAGTACAGGTGGAGTGACCTTAGTCTCGATAGAAAGGAGAGCACCTGAATCTGCAGGAGCTGCATGAGAAACTTAATAGCATGCATCACCAGAGAAATTAACTCAGAAAGTGAAAAAAATACTTAAAATGCATTCTATGCACTTGCAGTGGTATGTAAAAGTTTGGGCACCCCTGATAATTTTCATGATTTGCCCTATAAATCATTGGTTGCTCAGATCAGCAATTTCAGTTAAATGTATCATATAGCAGATGAACAAAGTGATGTTTGAGAAGTGAAGTTAATTTTATAGGATTTACAGAAAGTGTGCAATAATTATTTAAACACAATTAGGCAGGTGCATAAGTTTGGGCACCCCCACAGAAACATTTACTTCTATATGTAGTAGATCCTCCTTTGGCAGAAATACCAGCCTGTAAACACTTCTTATATCTTCCAATGAGACTCTGGATTCTGGTTGAAGGTATTTTGGACCATTCTTCTCTACAAAACATCTCCAGTTCAGTCGAGTTTGATGGTTTCCGAGCATGGACAGCCCGCTTTAAATAACCCCACAGATTTTCAGTAATATTCAGGTCTGGGGACTGTGATGGCCATTCCAGAACGTTGTACTTGTTCCTCTGCATGAATGCCTTAGTAGATTTTGAGCAGTGTTTAGGGTCGTTGTCTTGTTGAAGTATCCAGCCCTGGTGCTGGATACTTCAATATCTGCTGATATTGACTGGAATCCATGCAACCCGCAACTTTAACAAGATTCCCAGCACCTGCACTGGCCACACAACCCCACAGTATGATGGAACCGCTACCAAATTGTCCTGTGGGTCTTGGAATGCTTCTTCTGCATTACTCTCCCATATAGCCTCTCCTTGTGCAAAGAGCGCTGAATAATTGAACAATGCACAGTGACACCATCTGCAGCAAGGTGATGTTGTAGGTCTTTGGAGCTGGTCTGTGGGTTGACTATGGCTGTTCTCACCATCATTCGCCTCTTCCAGTCTGAGATTTTTCTTGGCCTGCCACTTCTGGCCTTAACTAGAACTGTGCCTGTGGTCTTCCATTTCCTCACTATGTTCCTCACAGTGGAAACTGACAGCTGAAATCTCTGAGATAGCTTTTTGTATCCTTTCCCTAAACCATGATGTTGAACAATCTTTGTTTTCAGGTCATTTGAGAGTTGTTTTGAGGCTCCCATGTTGCCACTCTTCAGAGAAGATGCAAAGAGGAGAAACACTTGCAGTTGGCCACCTTAACTCTTTCTCATAATTGGAATCACCTGTGTATGTACGTCAAGGGTCACTGAGCTTACAAAAAAATTTGTGTTCCAATACTTAGTGCTAAAGGTATTCAAATCAATAAAATGACAAGGGTGCCCAAACTTATGCACCTGCCTAATTGTGTTTAAATAATTATTGCACACTTTCTGTAAATCCTATAAACTTAATTTCTCTTCTCAAATATCACTGTGTTCATCTGCTATATGATATATTTAACTGAAATTGCTGATCCAAACAACCAATGATTTATAAAGGCAAATCATTAAAATTATCAGGGGTGCCCAAACTTTTGCATACCACTGTAAATACCAAAGCCAATGACAAGGGACAACCTATCTCTAATTAACCCCACCCTCTCAGGCCACCCACTAAAACGTAAAATGTGCTGTTCCATAGAGAGGACAATAATAACAGTAGTTCTTTCCACCACCACAAGGGGGTGCTCCCCACACTTTGACTATTAAGGCATCAACTGTTAAAGCCTGAAGGTGTGAGGAGGAGCTACAGTCCACATGTTCCTCCTCTTGCTATTAAAAGTCCCTATAAAACACTTTATACAAACCCTTGATTTCAGAAGAAATGAGGCCAACATCATGAAGTGACCAATAAGTGTAAGTGCAAGCCAGGTATATTAAATAATGAGTGTATAGTATAAAGTTTTACATCAATTTTTATTTTTAAATATGTCAAAGTAAGTATACAGTCATAGAGCTGTGTAAATTGATCCATAAATTTCACACATATACACACATTCCAAAAGTATTTAATCATCCATCCAAATTATTGAATTCAGGTGTTCCAATCACTTCCATGGGCCACAGGCACCTAGGCCTGCAGACTGCTTCTACAAACATTAGTGAAAGAATGGGTCACTCTCAGGAGCTCAGTGAATTCCAGCATGGTACCATGATTGGATGCCAGTTGTGCAGTCCAGTCATGATATTTCCTCACTACTAAATATTCCACAGTCAACTGTCAGTGGTATTACAACAAAGTGGAAGTGACTGAGAGTGACAGCAACTCAGCCCTGAGGTGGTAGGCCAAGTAAAATGACAGTGCAGGGTCAATGGATGCTGAAGCACATACTTTCTGCAGAGTCAATCACTACACACCTCCAAACTTCATGTGGCCTTCAGATTAGCTCAAGAACAGCATAGAGAGCTTCATGGACTGAGTTTCCAAGGTTGAGCAGCTGCATCCAAGCCTAACATCACCAAGCACCAAGCGTCGCATGCAGTGGTGTAAAGCACTGCTACTGGACTCTAGAACAGTGGAGACGTGTTCTCTGGAGTGACAAATCACAGTTCAGGGATGACTCCTTCCTGTTCCAACATGACTGTGCACCAGTGCACAAAGCAAGTTTGGTGTGGAAGAACTTGACTGGCCTGCACAGACTCCTGACCTCAACCTGATAGAACACCTTTGGGATGAATGAGAGAAGAGACTGTGAGCCAGGCCTTCTCATCTAACATCAGTGCCTGACCTAACAAATGTGCTTCTGGAGCACACTCCTTACCCTTGTGGAAAGCCTTCCCAGAATAGTTGAAGCTGTTATAGCTGCAAAGGGTGGGCACATCATGTTAAACCCTATGGATTAAGAATAGGATATCACTCAATTTCGTGTGTGAAGGCAGATGAACGGATATTTTTGGCAATATAGCATATATGTATGTATGTAAAGGTATTAGGCCACACCTCAATCATTAAAGTTAGTTGTTGTATTTAGTCCTATTGCCACAGGTATATAAAATCAAGCATCTAACCCTGCAGTTTGTTTAAACATTTATGCACAAACATTTGTGAATAAGTGACTCATTCTAAAGAGCTCCCTGAATTCCACCATGGTGCTGTTATAGGATGCCACCACTGCAAAAACTGGCCTAGACCCCTTAGTTCCAGTGAGGGGAAATTGTATTACATCAGCAGACCACAACATTTTGGACAGTTATGTGCTTCCAACTTTGTGGGAATAGTTTGGGAAAGAACCTTTTCTGTTCCAGCATGACTGAGCCCCAATACACAAAGCAAGGTCCATACAGGCCTGGTTGGGTGCTTTTGGTGTGGAAGATGTTGACTGGCTCACTCAGAGCCTTGATTTCAAACCCATAAATCACCTTTAGGATCATCCAACATCAGTGTCTGACCTCACAAATGCTCTTCTGGATAAATGGGTAAAAATTTTCCCAGATGCTCTCCAAAATATTGTAGAAACCTTTCCAGAGGACTGGAAGCTCCAAAGGGGGACCAACTCAATGTTATGATTATGGATTTAGAATGGGCTTCATAAAAGCTCCTGTAGGTGTAATGTGTAGGTGTCCATATATTTTTGTCAATAGTGTATATGGGTAGATTTACAGTATACCCACATTTTTCTTATTGGTATGAAGAAGTCTTGGGCCATCACATCCATCCATCCATCCTCTAAGCCGCTTCTCCGTCAGGGTCGCGGGGAGATGCTGGAGCCTATCCCAGCAGTCTTCGGGCGGAAGGCAGGATACACCCTGGACAGGTCACCAGTCCATCGCAGGGCAGACAGACAGACACAGACAGTCACTCACACCTAGGGGAAATTTAGCACGTCCAATTGGCCTGACTGCATGTCTTTGGACTGTGGGAGGAAACCGGAGAACCCAGAGGAAACCCACACAGACACGGGGAGAACATGCAAACTCCACACAGAGAGGACCCTGATCACCCGGCCGGGGAATCGATCCCAGGGCCTCCTCGCTGTGAGGTGACAGCGCTACCCACCACCCCACCGTGCCGCCCTTGGGCCATCACAATTATCTAAAAATAGTATTTTTTTAAAAATACAATAGTAGAATAAAAAATAAGTTTTTCTTGATACCTTGCTGATTGTTTTACATTTTACTTCAGCTTGGAGTAGTTCCAAGATTTCAGAAATTTCATTAGTACCACACCAGATCAGCACACTGTGCATTTTACTCCGTTTTATTATCATTTTAATGCAGCAGCTTCTCTCTCACTTGGTACAGAAGTCAGTTTTTCAGACACTCTGGAAAATTCACACAGAATGTGAGCAGTGCAGAAGTACCAATGTGGTTTTTTAATAAGGGCAAACTATGAGATCTCACACCGTGTCGTCCTCTGCTGACTGTGAGCTTTTAGATTTCACACCTGATTACACACCAGAGACGCTTAAGGTGGAAAGAGAACAGAGCAAAAGAAAGACGTTAATAGACCTGTGTATGTGTGTGTGTGTGTGTGTGTTTGTAGTGTTCTGCTCAGTGACAGCTGGGACAGGCTCAAGCACCCCCTGAAAGGTATTGTAAATAAGAGGCTGAGATAAGGAGTGTGTTTGTGTGTTTTTTAATATCATCAAAAAGATTCAGGAATTCTACAGAAGTATGTATGTTAAAAAAACAAGACCATGAACCACAATGAATGCCCATGACCTTTGACCCCTTGACTGCGTTAAAAACGAATATGGATCTGTGATGGATATCACCACGTGGGCTCAGGTTTACTTGATAGACTGTTGTCAATAAACAGTGTTTATCCCTGCATCCAGAAATGCAAGTTCAGGCTGTCCTATGCACAGTGGCCATATGTGGAGAACATTCAGAATCTTTAACAGGCCGTGTTTTTGATACACTGTACTGTTCTTGCAATATATGAAGTCATATCATATAATTTCTACTTTTGCTGAAGTGAAATATTAATGTTGAAAATCTGCTGGAGGTATGATTTCTCTTCATTTACATTTATGTACACAGTATTAATAAACTGGACCTTTATGCTGTATGCAGATGTTTATTATTTGCATGTTGTATCTGAAAAAAACCGGCGCATGTCCTGTGACAAGGGGGGGGGGGGGGGGGGGGTTTCTGAGAAACCTGATCAGAAGTGGTCAAAGTGGTCTGCAGAAATAGCAGTGCAGTAGGTGAAGGAGTGAGACGTAGAGGAGAAGAGCAGAGCTGCAAAAACCACCAACGGCCTAAACAGCACCTACAAGCAGAGGCATCCACTGACACGTCAAAGACTGAGTTCTAAAATACACACAAACACATGACCACACATTCTACATGCAGTACGTCTAGATCAAAATATATCAGCACATGCTTTACCCTAGAAATTCAGTTCTGAAAATATTAGCATGTGTTTCTGTAATTTAAAAAATAACTATAATCAAAAGAGAGACTCAATATTGTTATCAACAAACACATTGCGCTTATCGTGGATGCTGTGCAATGTGGATATTTAATGTGTATGTGCTTGCATTCAACTCAAATTTAGCACAATATTACAGTTGAATGTTAAACACATTCATGTACAACTACACTGTGCGCCAAATTTACTCAAACTGAGCTGCCAAATTTCAGCTACTTGATTCAAAGAGAAAATTTTCTCTATAAGATCTTAGCATTTTAAAGGAGGAGGCTGCTGAAAGATGAGCAGTTTGGAAAATCTTGACCAAACATCATGACCATCATTATATGACTAAAAGCATGTTGTTACTTGATCATCACACCTACATGAGCCTTTTGGACATCTCATTCCAAAACCATGGACATTCATTTGGAGTGTGCTCCCACTTTGTAGCTAAAATATCCTTCATTCTTCGTGGAACTCTTTCCAGAAGATTAGAGTCTGTCTGTGGGAATTTGTGCCCATTCCTTTAAAAAGAGCATTTGTGAGGTTTGATGTTGGGCAAGAAGGCCTGGCTGGTGATTGACATTCCTACTCATTCTAAATGTGTTTAGTGTGGTTAAGATCAGGGCTCTAAGCAGGCCACTGGAGTTCCTCCACACCAAAAAAAAAAACCAAGTGCATCGATGGCAATGCAAATATTTAGTAAATCTTGCACTAAATGACCAAAAGTATTCCGATATTTCGATTAATGAGTGAATTCAGCTACTTTAAACTGCACTAAAATGCTAGCAGGGATGTGTTCAACCTCTTACTTTATTGTTTAAATATACCTTGTATTGTCTCCAAAGCAAAGTACTGTCAATATAGTGGTACATTCTGGAGCAGCCACACACATAAAGCCCCATATAAAACCCTTGCATTGGATTGTGGAGCAGTGGAGCTGAGATCTCTGAAGTAATGGAGCACCATCTAATAAATTTGGGATGAGTTGAATTATCCAGAACTGATCATCCAGCATCAGTACCTGACCTCACCAATGCTCTTGTGGCTGAATGCAATCAAATCCACATAGCAATATTCAAGCCTCTAGTATAAAGACTTCACAGAAGAACAGAGGATTTTAATGCAAAAAAAGGAAAACAAACTCCCTATTAATACACTTCCTTTTCATTACATTACATATTTTTCCAAATTAATGATTCACTCAGGATCCAGGAAAAATTTATTTTATTTGTTATGAAATATGAGTATAGGAAGTATGACTAAGTGAGAGAAGGAGCAAGAGACAGAGAGAGAGAGAGAGAGAGAGAGAGAGAGAGAGAGAGAGAGAGCGAGAGAGAGAGAGAGAACGAGAGAGAGTTGGCGGATGTATGAGTAAGTGAGAGGGGAGGAGCGTGAGAGACAGAGAGAGAGAGAGAGAGAGAGAGAGAAAGAGAGACTTGGAGGATGTATGAGTAAATGAGAGGGGAGGAGCGAGAGAGACAGAGAGAGAGAGAGAGAGAAAGAGAGACTTGGAGGATGTATGAGTAAATGAGAGGGGAGGAGCGAGAGAGAGAGAGAGAGAGAGAGAGAGAGAGAGAGAGAGAGAGAGAGAGAGAGAGAGAGAGAGAGAGAGCAATATATGATTGGTGGAGGAGCTCCAGTGAGAACTGAAGCTAACCCCACCCACACCATCCAAACATCTTGCACACAACATGGAACAAGTCTGTATAGGTTCTACATAGTCATGTAAATAAGCATTATGTGATCATTATGTGATCAAGCATTATCAAGACAGTAGTGGGTAATTACATGATTCTGCAAGCATACAGTATGTCATGTGCACCACAAGACCTCAATGAATGTATCTGTAAACCTTTCTTTAGGCCGGTGTGTGTCAGGCCCATGGGGCAAGTTAGGCCCGTGACACAGTCCTTTACTCGGCCCACGAAATCATTTAATTTTCTAATCTATTAGCCTGTTTTACTCTGAGATGCACTACAGTCCTCAGCATGCACAACAACATAGTGTGACCCCCAACATTCTGACCCTCTTTCCCCAACTACAATCTCTGGACCAGCGGTTACATAAAGATAAAAGATGTCTGGTGTTCAAGTAAATAGGCACTTTCAAAAACTCTAAATCTATTTTTTATTTAAAATGATTTCTGAATAAGTATTTAATGCCTATTTTGCTGTTGCAGTTTTGGCATGTTTTGAATAACCAATGGCAGAAATGTTAAGTAAAAATGAAATAAAACCACAGCTGCCCGGCAGATTTGCTGAGATTTTTTATTATGGCCCTTTTAGTGGTTGAGTTTGACACAACTGCTTCAGCATGACTGATAAATTAATATCTTTGACTTTAGTAGTTTAAATTTTCTCCTTTTTTTAAACCCTATACTTTTTGCATTGAAAATATGATTTTAGTATTCAGTGTATTATTTAAATAAATTGCTTAATCATCCATTATTCAGTGCTGGCAGTGATGCCTGTAGAATGATTTTTTATTCAATTATATTTATTTAAAGCTGAAATATCAGATCTAATAACCAACAGCTTAATAGTTTGTTAATGACTGTAATAGTTATGCAATAATTACGTTACAGATGCATTAATCAATGCACCATTTTAATTTTTAAACAAATATCACTATTAAATGAAGTGACATTAAAGTTTAGGTATAATTCACACGTCTGATGATACACGGGGGATGATACTGTCATCACTCCAGGGCTTCTTATTTTACTTTTCTCTCCTAAAACTGTAGGTTATGAAAAGCTACCATGATACACTTTCGCCGTCATAAAGTGAATGGAGTGAATGTTTAAAACTCATTTAAGCTGCACAATTGGACCTTAAGACCACTGTAATACCTTTGAGGGTGCATTTCAACAAACATGTACCTGTACTGTATCTTACAGTGTACTGACACCTAGTGGAGATTTACAGTACTTTTAAATACGCCAACATTTTGGATTTGAAAGTGTCACTGCTGTGCTGAGAATGACCCACCACCCCATGATATCTGGTCCAATGATAAATAAGGAAACTGACTAATGATAAATGAGAACTACTGACCACAGAATCATCACAATAGATAATATATAGTCTGTAATTGAACATCTATAAAGTGAATAAATAAATGAGTTGTGGAAGTTTTTTTTTTTTTTTTTTTTTTTAAGTGGACCAGTGTCTTTATATTCTACATGGTCAACTGTACATTTAGTTTTATTTACAATGTGTCTCTGGTTTTTGTCTTGAAGCAGAACTGTGCTGCTCTCCTTGGTGATGAAAACCATAGACTGCTCTGGAGAACAGATTGTTTTATTTATTTCTATTATTCTCTGTGGCTTATTCTTTTTCTCTCCTTTACAGCTCAAGAATCTGTAACATTTAGTGTCATAAGCACATGGAAAACAATAAAACAAGTCAAACACACACACACACACACACACACACACACACACACACACATGACAAAGCACATGAATTTTTAAGATATCTGTAGTAACACAACAAAACATTTGCACTGGTATGATTTTTTTAGGCTTTAGATCTCTTTTCTTCCTAATAAAGAGACGAATCTGTGAGTGATGGAAGCTCAGAAGCTGTTTCCTCAGATGTAGACAGTAAAGCTCTGTTATGCTGCAGGTGAAATAAAGTTTTAGAGGTAATATGATACATATTTAAATACAACTCTGCACATTATAAAACAACAGACTTTCCCTTCAGTTACTGCAGGCAGCGAGACAGAAACTGAATAGCTGTGAAGGCTTTAGGGATCATTCAAACTCTTCTAACTAGTGTTTACAGAGGCAGTAAAAGCTTTTCTCCTGTTATGATGAACTATGATTTGAACTATTAGGATCTTTCTGTTGGTCTCTGTGGCTCTGTTGAACTCACTCACACGTCATGTGCTGGTTCTGTGTTTTCGTGGTAGCCTCCGGTGCAGCCCCTCATTTGCATGGGAGTTTACTAAGAAAGAAGGATGAGGGCTCCAGTGAAGCGTTTCAGGCACAGCTACAGCTGACAGTGTAGTTTAACTGCTGGTTGGAGGACTTTAGGCATGGAAAACTTCATGGATTGTTATACATTTGTATTTAATTTGTTTCCCTAAAACTAGGAGTAGTGTTGGTTGCTAATTAGACAGCTAGCTAACAAACCAACTTTGCTTTGATTCTGATCTTTTATGGTCATCAACTACAGTCAGAGTGGTTCCTCCTGTTTTGACTGCATAGTTGTTCACAGTGGAGGGGAACATACTAGAACTACAGCAAGCCATGCCTGGAGGCCAAGAAGGATTATGTGGTGTTTGGCTGTAATGGATGAATACTCTAGGGAGCCAGTGTGCTGAAGATCCTGCGTGTGTAGGAGGAGCTATGAAGAGCTACACTCACCTTTTATGCTGGTCCCTCATGGATGATGTTCTGGACTGTTCTGAGAGTTTCTGTGTGGATTGCTGGGAAGGATCACACTCAGAAGCATGGGAGACTATGTACTGCTGATGTGGAGGATGTAGTTTTAAATGTAAGAACTCATGGAAACTGTTGGAGTTTAGTCCAGTAAGCAACTGGAGACTCAGAGAGTCCACCTGTTCAGGGTAGATATTATATTTTAGTAGTCCAGCTTTAATGAAATTCAGTTTAATTCAGTTCTCAGCTTCTGCGTTCTACTTTATTATTCTAATAGTTTAGATCAGTAACACTCACTAGATGTAGAATAAGTCTGGAAAAAATGCAAAGAAAGCAACATAAATAGCAAATATAAATGTATAGCATACAAATATTATTACTCATCATGATGGGCAAATGCAGCAAAAACAATTGAGTGTCACATACAAACACATATTTACCATAAATAGTGGGGTCCAGAAAATTAAGCTCATGTTAAACATCTGGATTTTTTTGAAAAAAAAAGTTATTGTTTCATTCATGTTGTCTTTTTTTCCTTGATTCCCTGCCACCCCAAAGGGTCTTTTCATAGGCCTGACCAAAACATTACTAATAAACATCTTCTTTCATTTTCAAATCTGCTCCAGTAGGTGGGCACTCAAGAGGTCCTCCCTGAATCCAACAAACTACAGGCCGCCTTCACTCTTGCTGACAGCAGGAACGTCTTGTCCTGACAGCAGGGATGGAAAATACTACAGTCATGGTGACTGGGTTACTAGACGAAAAGGGAAACAGGCACATTTGGCTATTTGAGTAAATCGGTTCATTAATTTTACATGAAATAGCGATGCATAACTTGCAGCAGATGAGGGGGTGTGGCCATGCTGTGCAGTGCAGATATAGCCACACCCTCATCAAGCGGAACCAACACATATGAGCTCGGGGAGCTTCATAGGTTTATCTTATATTTTGGATGATTTGTACTTTATTTAACTAGCTATAAAGTTAGAAAGATATGAAGAAAAGAAGAAAATATAAAGAAAAAGATACACTTGTTACTCCTGTGGAGGTTATGATAATGTCACACTATGCAGGCCAAGTTTACCCTTGTGTTTAATTGTGTTTGAGTCCACATCACTGCATTCGGTTTGTATTTGCATTTTACACAGCATCCAAACTTTTGGGGAAATGGGGCTCTATACACCTTCTGTGTCATACTAGTATTTTTCACTTGTAAAGGGGATATTTTTATTTACTAGGATATCAGTACCTCTGCTACTGGACTTAACATCAGGATACTTCAAGAAATTTTCAAGACAAATAATAAATATCACAGTCTTTTGTTTTTCAGGAATTCACTAAGTTGGAACATACTAAAACCCCAGCATTGCCACATGTTAAAAGTGGTTTTTATTCAATATTTCACATATCAGACTTAACTAAATCCTGTTAAACAGGACTAATTATGCTCTTTCAAGGGGAAATTTAGTTATTCACTGTTCTGTAAGCACTGATAATCTCTGTACAACTGTAACTCACAGACATCAACAGCTTTTTGCATAGAATGACAAATCCTACCAGCGTACCTTGATGTGAAATGCAAACAGGTGGGCAGGTCTCTAGTTACAGGTTGTAAGTTGTAATATAATTTCTCTGTGACGTGAGAGTTCAAGAGCAAGTTCAAGATCAGCAATTCAAACACAAATTTGAATGCAACTCATTTACTCCACTAGTTAAACATTCTTTTTTATATCTATATGTTCGTCTTTGTTTAGGCATCTGAGGTTCTTTCCTCTACATTATATAATTAAATAAAATTAAAGATTTGAAATGATGTAGTTTGACATGATTATGCGGTGCGTTATCATGTCAAATCAGACGTCTAACTGACAGAAATTAACAAAGGCATATAATGGCTGGAATACAGCGAGAAGTAAGGAAGAGTTTTAAAAACTATTCTTGTTATTTATATATGTGTATTTATATTTGTGTATTTATTACAGTGTAATAAGGTGTTGTACAATCAAGGCACACTGACTGCAAAAATAAACAGCTTCAAGACTTTTGTACAGAGCTGTAGGTAACTGGGAAATTAACCCCTTACCAAATCAAAGCTTTATTACATATTTGTACAACTTAAGAAAAGCATCATTAACGTGCACTGAAGTCCCTAAAGTCATGAATAACAAATGTTAGTATGTCTCTCTTATAATATATACTATATATATAAAATATATACTCTCTTATAATTTAACACACAAGCACCTTTATTGCATTCATTCACACCCATTTAACTGCAGCAACTACAGTGTTGATTATTGTCTTTATGGGTCAGTGACATCACAATAGGTGACCTTTTCACCTGAGGGACCAGGATTAAAACATTGTAATGTCATATTGGCTATGATACAGACAAATTCCACACGCACTGCCACTTCAAATCATTCTATGTAGATGCACGAGAGAAGACCAGCAGCACAATGAGCTGTCTCTTATTTTGGTGTTGCAGAGGCCGGCAGTCCGACTCTGACACAGAAAATGAAGCAAATGAAGGTGAAGTCAAGAAAGACGGGGGCAAGATTAAGAGGAAGAAAATGTGGAGAACAAGAAAAATGAAGGGACAGCAGAAAAAAAGGATAAAGGATGTAGAAAGAGCAGAGGAAAGCCAAGCAAGACAACAGCCAGCAGCTGGAGAGAAGCAGAGCGATGCGCCACACGTCCCAGCAGGTCTTGACTCTGGCAGCATGGAGTCTATTTCTTCTGTGATTTCTTCTGTGACTCCTCAACATGTTGACCTCAAGATCGAAACTGAAGATGAGCACGAAGCTGTGAAACCGCTAATGTGCCCTGACCTGGATGAGAATGACGAAGATAACAACCAACCTCTGGGTAAGAAATGAACCTTAATATCTGCCAAAATAAAAAAAACAGGACTAAAAACTAGTGATAATAATGCTAAGATGACTTAGTCCAGCTCTGACCACCATCATCAATATCACTAGAGTTTCACAACTACTATCAATATATCTCATAAAGCAGCTCTTGAAAATATAAAACATTAATCAAGTGTTATTTTAATCTTTGTTCTTATTACAGAAAAAATGGAAAATCATTAAGTTAATTATTAAATTTATTAAAAACTGATATCATGAAAATGATACCCTGATACCCTGAAACTGCTGATACCCAGATCATGTAAAATCAGGTGGTTACTAGGGTGTTGCTAGGTGACTGAGGGCACCATGGAGAGACAACAGAGGCATTACTCACGGAAGCTGAGGTTGAAGCTATTAAAGAACTAATGCTTTTTTTCATTGATGAGCTCGAGGCCAAATTGCTGGGTAAGAATAAGAAAATAATCACACATAATAAACCTAAAAAGATGTTAAATTCTTAAAAATATTGATTAATAAAGTTGTGCTGAATAAAAAATGCTTAATAAAACATATGACATGTTCACGTGACATCCATGACATTTGTAGTATTACAGTCCTCTAGTGCTTAAGAAAGGCATCAGCTCATTCCTGCACTTTACCATTACCATTATATTACAGAGATGTAATATTAGCTTTTGGGGATGTTTAACCAAGAATTTATAGAAAATTATGTTCCTGTATCTCTGAATCAGGATGTGAAGTGATGAGCGCTGCTGATGAGATTGAAGCATCAACACACAACATGCAGACTCATCTGGACATGACTGACCCATCTAATGACCAACCACTGGGTGAGTAGAGCAAATGAACACTAGATATCATGAAGAACCAACAGCTAAACTGTTAAAAATGTCAAAACAGGATTTAATATAACAATTTTAGCACCTCCTCCTCCAACAACCATCTTCAGCATTCACCAACTCATACTACATAATACTGCATACATAATCCTAAATATCTAACTTACATCAGGATTTAATGCCTGATTCTGTCTCCTGCATGAAAATATGTGGAAAATTAGTCCAATGATGAGGTAGATTGTAACACCAATAAAGGTCTGATGGCAGATCTACTGAATGATGTCCAGAAAACAGTTGACCAGAGTCTTGGTGAGTAAAAGAAACACAGATATTATATTAAGAACATTAGAAGCTGTACAGCTGCTAATTCTTTCAACATCTGAAGCAGGAAATGAGATGCACAAGAACGCTGATGTAGAAGTTGAGGCTGAGGACATAAACAAACTGACGGACACTCAGCTAGACAACACAAAGACTACTTTCAATCAAGCCCTTGGTACGTAAGACAAACCATCATTTATTAAGAATGAAGCAGTTAAACTCCAAAAGACCAAAACTGAAATAATAAAATCTCTTTTTATTGGAAAATTTGTTTTATTGCAGGAAAAGACGTTGGAATGACTGTTGATCCTGAACACATTAAAAGTTGGGCTGACAATTTGGATGAGCCTGAAGGAAACATCAACCAGTCTGGTGAGTAAGATGTACAGGTGACATGGATCTGATACGGGTGTCTGCATCGGTAATCAAACAAACATGTTAACAACTTTAATCATTTAAATATTAGTCATAAATTCTTCCAGATTATATTATTGGAGATGAGCTTTGTTACTGATTTCTCTGATTTTTTTCTACCAGCTGAAATTGAAACATTGAAGAAAGACATTGCTGAGAATGAGACCAAAAGACTTCAACAAAAGAAGAAACCCCGGAGAGGAACACGCGGCAAAGGTCGAAAAATAAATTACAAAAAGGACTAAGAAGAGAGAAAAAGTCATGTAGATGAAGAGGAAAAGAGCACAAGACCAACAGCAGACAGTAGCATCCGAGTGGGAGCTGTACAACAGTGGAAACATCAACTAGGATATGGAATGAGAAGAACACAGCAAGAGAACTCAGGAACCTGTGGAAAATCAAATCAAATCAAATGAAATCAGATTTATTGTCACATCACAAGAGTACAGGAGTACAGGTGAGTGAAAAAATTGGGTGCAAGTTCCCACTGAATGCAGCGACAGTAAATACAACATGGAGTACAACAACAAAAAAAAAAATGTATGTGTGTAAGTACGGAGATAGTCCAGTAGGTGACTTAGAGTAACTTAGAGTAAAGTGCATGGTAGAGAATGAGTCCGAATGTGCAGTGTAAAGTAAAGTAAAGTAGTGGAGTGCAGGGTAAAGTGCAGAGTGCATTGAGTTCGTATGGGGTGGCAGTGGGGTGGGTAGGGCAGAACACTATTCTACTGTCTGTTCCACAGTCTGGTCGCCTGGGGGAAGAAGCTGTCTCGGAACCGGTTGGTTCTGGTCTTCAAGCTTCTAAGCCTCCTTCCACTCGGCAGTTGTGAAAACAGGCAGTGACTTGGGTGGTAGGGGTCCTTCATAATCCTTCTGGATTTCCTCAGGCAGCGGCTGGTGTATAAATCCAGAAGGTTTGGGAGCTGAACTCCGGTGATGTATTGTGCTGTGCGTACTACCCTCTGCAGGGATTTCCTCTCGAGGGCGGTACAGCTCCCGTACCAGGTGGTGATGCTGCCAGTCAGGATACTTTCCACAGTGCAGGTGTAGAAAGTCCTGAGGATGCTGGGGTTCAGACCAAACCTCCTCAGCCGCCTGAGGAAGTAGAGGCATTGTTGGGCCTTCTTCACCACCCGTGTAGTGTGTTCTGTCCATGTCAGATCCTCACTGATGTGAACACCAAGGAACTTAAAGCTGCTAACCCTCTCTACCGCAGTCCCATTGATGGAGATCGGGGGGTGTACTCTCTCCTGCTTCCTGAAGTCCACGATCAGCTCCTTAGTCTTACTGACGTTTAGAGAGAGGTTATTCTCCTGGCAAAGCCCCTGAAAGTGAACCTTATCAGCAGAGGAGGGCACAGAGAAAGGAGGCGAGGCGAGAAACATAACATCTGCTGAAGACCCTACAAGCCCCTCCTGAGGAAAAGAGTGCTCCACAGAAAGACATCAGTAAGATGGGAGAGAAATCAGGCAGAGGGACAGAGGAACCCATTCAGTCGGATGCAGAACTGATGAGTATGGCTGGAGACAAGCTGCCCATTGCTAGCAGAGAGAATCCAGATTCCAGAGGAGGGATGCTCCACAAACTCCTTCACACAACGCAGGATGTGTTAGCAAAAGAAAAGTGAGAGGACATCCTGCTCAATCTGCGCCTGGCTGCTTGTACTTGTTTGGGGCAGTCGTGGGCTGGAGGTTAGGGATCTGGCCCTGTGACCGGAAGGTTGCCAGTTCGATCCCTAGGGCTAACAGTCCACGACCAAGGTATCCTTGAGCAAGACACCTAACCCCCAACTGCTACCAGGGCACCATGGATAGGGCTGCCCAACGCTCCGGGCAAGTGTGCTCACTGCCCCCTAGTGTGTGTGTTCACCAGTGTGTATGCGGTGTTTCACGTCATGGATGGGTTAAATGCGGAGGTGGAATTTCCCTGGTCGTGGGATCAAAAACGTATCACTCAACTTCTACTTGTTTTATATAATGTTCAAATGTTCAGGCTGGATCTATAGCAAAAATATTCAGCTGAATAATTCAGGGTATTAATAGAGAGCTTCTCCTCCTTTGCTGCAGTAACAGTCTCTACTCTTCTGGGAAGCCTTTACACCACATGTTGGAACATTGATGTGAGTATTTGCTTGCATTCAGAAGAGCGTTAGTGAGCTCAGGTACTACTGCTGGTTGATCAGTTCTGGGTCACTCCAACCCATCCCAAAGATATTGGATAGAGCTCCATCCCTTAAGAGAACACCCCAGTTCTGGCAGGGCACTTGATATTTGCTGCTTGGCTATAGGCTTGGTGACCTTAAGCTCTCGTGTGGCTCCTCCAGAGCATCATGCGCTATTGGTCATTGATTTTCTGTGGAGATTTTACAAGCAGTCACCAATGCATGTGCCTTAAAGTAACTCAATTGACTTCACAAGCATTTGTATTCATATGTTTAATGTTTTGAGAGAAATTTTTTTTATTTCTAAATATGACATTTTGGGGAGTGAAAGGGTTAACTCTGCTCCAACTCTGCTCTAAGCAGACTTTGCAGTAAGCATAGCTACTGTCCTTGGCAGTTTGCACAAACAACTTGCTCCTCTTATCGGGACAACATTCTGTCCAGAACATTTGTTCTCTTTTGTAGGTAAGATTATCGTACACAGAGCAGAAGCCCCCCTCCCTTGGGCAGTTCCGGTGGTCTGTGAGTGTCAGCCTAGCATTTCATGACTGTTAGACAACTTATTTGGGTCCACCCTGTTTGCTTGTACGCAACAGGGCAGGACGTGTTTGTATAAAAGAAGGAGTGCCCTTCTTCCTTTGTGCAGAAGACTTAATAAACTCTTTGATTGATTAAGAGAGTCGTTCTGTCTTCTTGCACCGAGCGCGCTCACTGCACTGAGGCTTTCCACGGGACAGGTGATCCACTCTCTGGTTCCTCTTCATGAACGGACCAAAAACGGCCGGTCCTTTCAAATGGTGACCCCGACGTGATCTCTTCACCCAGGTAAGTCCAATTAATCGTTTTTGGACCTCTACCTGGTTGTCGAGATCACCTGGGTGTTCAGAGCGAACCGACCCAGCCCTGTCGGGTGGGTGGGAGTACGAGAGTGAGAGTAGAGAGGGTACATTTAAACCTAAGCGCTTAGTGGGAGACAGGGAACGTCCTATAGTGGAAACTCTCAGTACAGCTCTCACTGTATTTTTCCATAATGGGCACGTCGTTCCCGAAACCAGAGCCGGAAGAAACACCGGCTGCATGGATGCGTAGATGTAATTTGGGCTGTTATGTTGATCCATTTTTGTCCAACCTAGCTGGTTGGACCGAAAGTAATCCGCAAATACCCGCATACCCCAGGGAGGGCACTTTCGATGCTGGCTATTTGGGTTCCGCACATCGCATGATTAATGAGGGTATTACTTATACTTATAATAAACCTCAAATTGTTTTAAAGGAAGTCTGGGGAATTCTGGAGGCCCAACATGAGTTAAAACAAGAGAGAAATAATAATTAAAAAAAACCTTGTGACATTTGGCAGCCAATCAGCTTAATCTCCTGAGCCCAGCCCATTAATATAGTGTGGTGCTCTTGCTGCATTTCCATTTTGTTTCAAACAAGAACAACTTCTTTTTTATGCAATGGCTTTGATTTGGTGGCTCACCTTCCATCTTTACATGATATGTAAGTTTATGAGCTCTAAATTAAATTTTCATTTTATTTAATTATGAATAATATCACTGTTTACTGAGCTTGTTGAACTTTTATCTGTTTCTTCACTGGCTTAGCTCTTATAGATCCTGTTCAAGCTGTGGATCTTTCTAAGGCATCATTCGTCTCAGCTGAGTCTGGTGGAGAAGTTACTCTACACTGCAAAAATTTGGAAAAGTCTGCTCAAAACGTTAAAGTTTGGGTCTGGTACATGCAAAGAACAGGACAGGAACCTTAGGAAGTGGCAGTAAAGTTAACTAACAGAGAAGCTACTGCTCCATCAAAGAGACACAGAATTAGCCAGATTTTTAATGTAACTACTGAACAGACCACTAAAGCTGATGAAGGAATGTACTTCTGTGGAAAAGGAGACGGGAACACCATTACGTTTACTAATGGTGTATTTTTAGCCGTGACAGGTAACAAAATTAGTGTTTTAAAATTCCCATTATATATTTAAAACTTCATTCATGTACTTCTTGTTTTAGACAATTAGATGAATCCAATTTACAGTGTATTGCATTGGTTTCATCATCTTACTTACAGTAATAATACATGGTTTAAAACAGAGGTGCCCAGCCTGGTCCTGGAGATCTACCACTCTGCACAGTTTAGCCCAGCAGTAATCTCACACACCCGAACCAGGTAATGAAGGTGCTCAGGGACATATGAACACTAGATCAAGTGCGGTGGATCTAAACCTCTGAGGATGGTAGATCACCAGAACCAGGGACGACCACATACACTGATCAGTCCAAAAATCCATCTACTATATAACGATATTTAACAAGGTTAAATCTTTAGTATTGAACAAGCTGATAGAGAAGCTCAACTGGGAAACCTAAATGGCTTTATTTTATTCATCAGGTCAGCACCAGTTAAACACATCAGTGCTACAAACACCAGTAGAGGGTTCAGTTTCTCCAGGAGAGTCAGTCACTCTGCAGTGCACGGTCCTCTCTGAGATCAGAGCAGCAGATCTCCGAGTGCTCTGGTTCAGAGCTGCTGCAGGACAATCCTTTCCTGAAATCATTTACACTCATCAGAACAGCAGCAGCCGTCAGTGTGAGATCAGCTCTTCTACAAACAGCACTCTTTATGAGTTCTCTAAGAAGATCCTCGACCATCACCATACTGGAACTTATTACTGTGCTGTGGCTGCTTGTGGGAAGATCATTGTTGGGAATGGAACATCAGTAGAACTGAGTAAGTTTTGCAGTGTACAACTAGTCACATGTGTATGTATATATATATATATACATGTGTAGGTTAATATGATATCTACTTATTTACTGTTGACATCGTTTAGAACATTTCTATGTAACTCAGTTTTTGAGATGTAAAGAAAGTCAATCAGAGTGGTGTAATGTGAAATGATAATGAAAAGTATTGGCTATTCTTTACAGTGGTGATGATAAGAATCAGGGGTTGTGATCGCAAAATCTAATTCAAAAATACATATTTTTGTGCATCTTTCTTATAACACCCTGCATGTATTTAAATACAAATAAAGTAAATAAATAAATAAAAATGACAAGAACAGCAACAACAACAACAACAATAAACTAATTCATGTTACCTGTGTTTTAGAGACACTAAAAGCTTTAGATATCTGGTTCCTATCACCACCACTGTGAACTATTCGGACTGAGTACATTTTCTGAAAAATGCACCATTTCACAGCAAATTACTTTCTATTGTCTTGTTTACTTTTCCAAAATGTTTGGGAAAGAAGTGGCATTTTTCATTAATGGGACAAAAATCAGTTTGTTAAACAGTAATAAAATAAATGTGATATAAAAGTCTAGCTAAACAAGATCAGATGGCGAATGGATTTTGAGGCTTGAACTTTGTATTCAGTATGTTGTTAATTCCTCTCTTACTGAAGATCCTGTAGATCCTGTAATGCTGACTCTGGCAGTTTTCTCAGCAGTGTGTGTGGCTGTAATCTGCGCTCAAACCATTTTAATCCATAAACTGAGAAAATCTGAACACCGCGCTGGTGGTAAGTGTTTATTATGATATGTAGCTGAACATTTTAATAGAAAGAAAATAGAAAATAGTGATGATACTTATTAATAAGTTCAGCCTCATTAAACTGTATCTGAAGGTAATTGTGAAGTTTTATCTCCTCTACAGAGAAAGCTCAAGAGGGGGCTTTGAGTGAGAGGACCACCAGACAGGTAGTCTTTATACACTTACTCTTTAAACTACATTTTCCACTAAGGATTCCATTTCAAATTTCATCTAGAAAAAAATCAGACCATTTCTGTTTTCTGATTTATGATCAAACATGCAAATTACTCTGTAGAAGTCTTTTTTTAGTTCATGTACATAATAAAATGCACAGATAAATCCATTCAGTCACAAGTTAAGAAAAAGGATGAGGAACATAAAACATCAATATTAGGAAAATTATTTAATAATCTGTATTCAAACCTACAGCACATGCAAATAATTATCATTTTTAGACCCATTTATAACATAAATTCAACATTTTGCTCGCAATCTCAGAGCAGCACATCATCATTAGTAGAGCAGAGCCCTTATCCATCTGCAAAGCTTTATTTTATATTAAAGGCATTAAAGGTGCAGACGTATTATCTCTGTAGAGGATGTGTTTACATTTACTTAGAAAATCAATAAATCATGTCTTTTGACCAGGGGCGCCTGAATATTGCAACAAACTGGTCTTTGATATGCAAACTATTGAGCATGAATTATCACCTAAATTCACATCTTTTTTAGTGTTTAATTGGCAGCATTTTGTTCCTTTTGGCTCGAAGCAGAGTGAGGCGATTTTCAGAGTTCATTATTTTGGAGCTACTAAGTGTTTAATAATCACTAATACATCAAAATGTGCTCCATGTTCATGATTAGAAGCTAAAAAGTGCTAAACATGCTTAAGTGAGTCAGTTTGTGTCCCATATTATAAAGCAAAGACAATTTCATGGACTAAAAGGTGTTTTATCTGTCAGTGGGGCAGTATTCAAGGGTACATTTCAGTTCCTTTAGTCAGGGAGCGTATTGTATTGACTCCACACACCGCGTTTGATCTCCAGGCCTTTATTTTACTGTTCTCTTAAAATATTTGGCTATGAAAAGATACAAATATGTACTTTATCACCTGAGTAAAATGTATTTAAGGTTCTAAATAAGACCTTAGAACCACTGTTGTAGCTTTGAGGGTACATTTACACTGTTTGTACATTAATAAGCAAAAGAAGTACCTGGACAAAACTTTATTTCTAACAGTGTACGGGCATACAGCATTAACAATATTAAACTAAACAATGTGAATTTTAATAAAAACTAATGTATTTTACATGGACCTGGGCTGTTTACTGTGTGATATTACATCTAATATTGACATTATATGTGATTTTCACAAAATATACCAGTTACATACTAAAACAGGCCATAATGAATACAAAGTAATAGAAGGATAAAATATGTCTAATTTGAGTTTATTGAACACAGAACAAGAAATTAATCAATTCCCAAATATTAGGTCAGTTAAAATAATCTCTGGTCTTGCTCAAGGGCAAGAGTTTCACAGTCTATCTTATATTTGAAAGATGTTTACATAATTATTTATTCTCAGTTTATTGTTGGAGAACACATTAATATTCTAAAGGATTATAAATTGATTGCATTAGTCAGTGAATAAATGTAGATATTCTATAGAAAACAGGCTCTTTGATTTTCATCAGGCAACTTAAAGTAGCTCAGTAAATATTGTCATGTATTAATAACAGATTTGTCTGTAAAAAAACAAAATAAATCCTTTTCTACTAGATTCTATCTATTTTTCAGTGGATGATGATGTTTATTTCTCACAGGAGCAGAACACTGAGAACCTGCATTACGCTGCCATCCACATCAAAGAGAACAAAGCCAAAGGTGGGAGAGTGAAGAGAGAACAGCCTGAAGACGTTGTTTACTCTCACGTGAGAAGCTCCAAAGCTGCTGCTCAGCGCTCACATCGCTAGTTTCCTAAGATGATCATGAGTGAAGATTTGGACCTTTTTACTCCTCAAATGAGCTCCAGTCTTTAATCTGTCACTGTTTATTTCTTGTTAGTGATTGTTCTGTTGACTGAAAGTCTCGGTTCTCTGAAAGACGACGTGAAAACTCAGCTTTAGAGCGTGTGGTCACTGTGATCACACAGACTGATGTTGTCTGATATTCAGCTCGATTCATAGAAGTGTAGTGAAATTTTGAGATGGCTGAAATATCACAGTGATAAATGATCACAGTGGTGTGTTTGGGCAGTGCAAATGTTTGGGCACCCCTGGTCTAATGTTGATTTTGTAAACATAAGTTTCACTTCCTCTACAGAGAACAGACTTCTGCACAGCTAAAATTCAGTAAAATTCAAATAAATAGAAATTTTGTGCAAAAATGTGATGGAATGTGTTCATTTATTTCCACTTAGATAATCAGAAAAACAGGACCATAACTTTAGACAAGTAGCTGATTTTATTTAATGGAATATATTTCAAAAGAACACATACTAATAGTACTGTTATTTTTACATATTCATTTTTTATATAAATTATATGTTATGTAAGTGGAAACCGTATGATGTCAATGTAAGAGTAAAAAAAAATATATAAAAAATATATCATACAGTATGTACAAATAAATCACTGAAGATCAGAGATTAAAGCATTTTTGATATTCATGCCACATTTTAATTAAACCACCCATGTTGCTATTTTCTCTTCAGTACAGATTTCAGCTGTTTCATTTGAGCATTTAAGAATATTTATAAAACCAATTCCAAAAGTTTTGGGACAGTAGGTAAAATGCAGAAAACAGATAGTGGTTTATGAACGTACTCATATTTGACCTGTATTGGAAAGAAAACAGTACAAAGACAAGATGCTTTATATTTGTTTCTTATCCATTTCATTATTTTTTGTAAATATACAGCCTTTCAGATATTATTACATGTTCTTAGTTTTTCCTAGCTTTACATCATTTGAAAACTCAACTGCATTTTAATATGTCCAAAATGTTGGGACAAGGTCAGTTTAAGACAAGAAACATGATTAGATGTTGAAAAGTA
Source organism: Pygocentrus nattereri (assembly GCF_015220715.1). Classification (NCBI taxonomy): domain Eukaryota; kingdom Metazoa; phylum Chordata; class Actinopteri; order Characiformes; family Serrasalmidae; genus Pygocentrus; species Pygocentrus nattereri. Next base: position 36,688,770 of record NC_051218.1, on the reverse strand, counting down.
ACAAAGGTTTGTTAGTTTTGTTGACTAGCTCAGTGTGAGTGAGGATGGTCAAGGCTCACCACGTTAATTAAAAAAATTACATCAGAAAAATCCACCACTGTAAAAATGAATGTTCCTATTCAGACTGTATTATGCACTGAGGAAGTCAAATGACAATAACACATAGAAAATGAGCTCCTCTACTTGTTCTACTTGTTTTATATAATGTTCAAATGTTCAGGCTGGATCGATAGCAAAACTATTCAGCTGAGCTGCCTATTGCTTAGCATTAACATACTACTAAGAACTCTATGGAGGTCCTAGTAGATGTCAGCACTAACATACTGACGTCCTTCCCCTCATTTTTCACCAAGTTTAGGTATTTATGGCCAGAATTGAAGGTCTGCTACTAATAGCCATAGGTCATCAATGATGAATATAATGTTCAGCCTATTTGTAAATAATTAGTTCATTCATTACCTTATTCTATATGTCCAAAATTTGGCAGACACCTGCTTACCCAATGTTTCTTCTAAAATAAAGAGTATTAATAAGGAGTTTGTCTTCCTTTTTTATTTCATAAACCTTATCATAATGATGAGCAGCAACATGATAGCGAGTTTAAACAGTGGTTTTAATTCTCATTTTGATGCATTCTTGGCTGGTGAAATTTGTCTTTTCACTCAGTCTGGACCTTCTGCTGCGTCGCTCTGGACTTATTATTCATATCGTGTTCACTGGTGATATTTTATGTATTAAAGTTTATATCTCAGATCTTCTAATGTTTGGCTTTGCCAACTATACAAGGTGACATTACAAGATTTATTAAGTAAAATATTAGTTATTTAGTTATTAGGCACTTAATGAAGATTTAAATAAATAAAACAGAAAAAGTTGAAAAAAATGCAATCTAAGGCCAACTCTTACTCAAACAAAGGGAGACTGAATAAAACAAAATAGTCATATGATCTTTTACAATATATGAGAAAGACATTGTCTACAAGGATGGAAGTAGTTAAAGGTGAGTAAATCTCTTTAACAGCACAACTGAAAACCTTCACAGGCAGATATCCTGAGCTGCTCATATATGACGGCTTCTCTATAGAGAGCTTATGACAGCTGCTGTTAAATATAAGACTATGACAACCAAAACTATTGATAAGAGCTCAAACAGAGCCCAGAGTACTTTTTATGGCCAAACAGATCAAGTCAAGCAGACAGAAAGACCCATGTGACTTTTACCAGCCAATGAGGTTCAGTATAAGACCCCAGGCTAATGCAGTTTGGTGCTTTGGTTCCATTCTTGCCTACATATTTGCCTTCAGGTTATAGCTGTTGCTTTTCCAATGATGGCTCAAGCTGCGATTATCATCTTACTTCTCTACAAGATATGTATGTTTCATGAAGTTCAATGATAAAAAAAATAACTATCTTTGTGTTTATTATTGTCAATTCTGCTTGTTTTAAAATTAATCCAGATTTTTTTAATTGACTGAAAGTAAACTTTGTTTTACAGACTCTGTTCCAGCAGTGAGAAATTCAGAGCCAGTAGTCATCTCAGCTGAGCCTGGTAAAGAGGTCACTATCACCTGCACATTTGTAGATGACTCTAGTGCAGATGTTAGGATTTGGTACAAACAAAGACTGGAGCACATTCCACTGGAAGTGGGATCAAAGTGTAAAGATAAGGACCCAGTAATGTCACCACGTTTCAAACAAACAAGATTTAAAATAGACAGAATAGTGAATGGCATTTCTCTCAGGATTAAAAATGTTACTAAAGAAGATGAAGGAATGTACTTCTGTGGGCTGAGCAGACAGAAAGAGATGAACTTTTCTACTGCTACATTCTTGGCTGTAACAGGTGATATAATAGATTTATTGTAGTCAGTGTTGCTTTTATGTAAAATGTCTTTTTTAATAAGTCATATTAATGCTTTGAGAATATTTGAAATCATATGAAGCCAGTATTAACTACATTGTTGGCATTGATAGTAGAAAATTTCTACACTGTCTTTATTATGTTTTCTAGGACAGTCAGACATATCAGTGCTCCAAACTCCAGTAAGGGGGTCAGTTTCTCCAGGAGAGCCGGTCACTCTGCAGTGCACGGTCATCTCTGAGATCAGAGCAGCAGATCTCCGAGTGCTCTGGTTCAGAGCTGCTGCAGGACAATCCTTTCCTGAAATCATTTACACTCATCAGAACAGCAGCAGCCGTCAGTGTGAGATCAGTTCTTCTACAACCTGCTCTCTGTATGAGTTCTCTAAGAACATCCTCGACCAGCACCACACTGGAACTTACTACTGCGCTGTGGCTGCTTGTGGGAAGATCATTTTTGGGAATGGAGCATCAGTAGAACTGAGTAAGTGTTTTTTTTTTTTTTTTAAGTTTTTGTACATTTCTTTTGAGAACTGAGCTTAGAGGTCAGTTTAAGTTCAATTTGCTATGCTGCTCTTCACCACTCTACTGTGGTGCAGTACCAGCATCTACAGAGGTTTGATTAATAACCAGCACGCATAACCACAGCGTTTAAAATCCCACCAATAAAATGATAAATATTCTATTTTAGAAATCGTCATGTGGCAGAATATTATGGCAAAATTGGTTCTACCTCCAAATATAACATTAGCAGTAAGCCGAAATAGGCATTTATGCCAGACTATGTGGAATGCTTAAATACCATAAACCGTCAGTTCCTTATGATCATCATCATCCACAGCATCCTTAGCTAAGGGGGATTTCAATAATTATGTTAGCACTTTGCTAGCCCAGAAAGAGTCCTTTCTTTTAGGGAAGCTTTCAAGGCTGAAAATGTCCTCAGCCACTAAGGCAGAACATTTTTCCAGCATTTGAACACCACCAGTCCAGGCACCCCTAAGGTACAACGCAGCGTCATCCAAGTGGGCAGCCCAGGCAGCCATGTAGCTGTGGTGTAATGTCATTTAGGCAGCCGGCCCAAGAGGCCTCATAGTTGGTCAAATTATGTTTCGTCCACAAAACATGTCATCTGTCCAGATGTGTTCAAACTTTTTTTTCATATGTCTTCAGCTATGAAGTATTATAGTGGGTAACATTACAGCCAGGGGTTTAAATCCCTGTTTGAGGAGTTGAGCTGGTATTTATGGCTGCTTTAGGAAACTCCAACACTTCTATGAATGTAAATATACAGTAGTGTCGTATTTTAATATCTTTCAGCCTCTCCTGTGGATCCCACTGTGTTCTATCTGGGAGCAGCTTTGGGAATCTGTGTGATTGTGATCTGTGTTCAAGCCATTCAAAACCGCAGCGGTGAGTGTAGCTGTCGTATATGGTGTTATTATACTTTGTAAATAATGACTGATTAATGCATTTTAAACTGATCTTTTACAATAATGCCTTAAATTGCAAGATTTAGGAAATATTAACATACAGAATACATGTAAAGTCCTTTTTTAAAAACCATTAATGGAATAACAGTATTGAATGTCTGACTGTCTAACTGAACCTGCAGTTTTTATGTTCTCTTGCTTTTATTTTTTTTTATGCGTGCTTTTATTTGCCTTTCTAGATGTGACATGAAAATATGAATACAGAAGTATGAATAAATAAAGGATATTATTATTATTAGTGTGCTTCATTCAGTAGTATCTTCTTATGTTTTCTTCCTGAGAAAAGTCCTAAGATAAAGTTTCAAATAAGAAAACATTAATGACTGTCAGAATCTTGAGGGTTTTAAGAAGACATTTCATCTTAAGATTGCTTAGTGAATGAGGCCCATTATATGAGCCCTAATAATGAAAATTAGTAAAATAATGATTCATTTTTTTATTAATTAGGCTTGTGCAAACTGACTGTAACTAAAAGTAACCAGCACTGAGGTCATATTCTCTGATCTAAACTCTAAATATGACACTGTGATCTTTCTTTACTCCATCATAGGGAGAGATCGTGATTCGGTGGTGGAGAACAAAGCCAGTCAGGTACTACATGTTCTCTCATCCACACTGACGCTGTTTAATTCTTATAGAGTTCTCTAATCTTCAGTCTTTAATATTTCATATTCATCTCTACAGAACTCTGCAGCTGTGGAGCTGAGTTATGCAGCCAAAAGCCTGAGAATGAAGAGTGGATGCTCTGGACACAGTGTTTACTCTGAAGTCAGATACTTCTCAGTTACTGACCCCAACAATCATTGACTCACTGGACTCTCTTCTCTTGTAGCAGCAGAAGTGAAGTGTGGGGATGTTTTCTGTTACTGTCAGCTTTGTAATCTGTATCTGTTTATTTGTGTTTGTGCTGATTTCAGTCAGGATCTACAATCATGTGCTTCACTTTGCTCTGAGATCAAAACTGCATGACTGAAAAAAAGCAGTCTGGTCTGGTATGAAGTGTCAGTTCTCTGAAGGAGCCGAGCGAGAACAGTTTTAGAGTGTGTGGTCACTCAGACGTGTGACAAACACATTAATGAGCTCAGATGTCTGATATTGTTCACTCTCAATGGAAATGTAGAAGATGTGTTTCAGGTTGTAGGGAGAACAGATCTATATACACAGTTACTGTTTATTTGCTTGGTTTAACATATTGGGAGAAAAGTAAAATAAAATGTGGCCTCCACAAAGTTATGGAAGTTAACCTAAGCAAATAAAGTCCAGTCTAGTTTGGTATGAAGTGTCAGTCCTCTGAAGGAGCTGAGTGAGAGCAGTTTTAGAGTCTGTGGTTACTCACAACTGTGGTTGAACGACTGAAAAAAAACAGTCTAGTTTCAGGTCTCTGAAGGAACAGAATTTGTGGTCACTTTAGACATTTAAACATGGCAAGCATGCGCTCAGATGGTGTCTGATATTGAGTTCATGAGGCTGTAGAAGACGTATTTCAGGCTGTGGTTGCTCTTCAGGCCTTTAGAGATTATAACTGATAGCTTGAAAATGAATTCATGCTCCACCTGTTTATCTACGTTTAAAAAACTTCTGTTAATAGTGTTCGATTTATTTGTTGACTTTGACATATTGAAAAAAAAAATGCCATAGCTATTCACAAGTCAATGTTTTGTTATTTATTAGGTTTTTCAATGTGTTTAATTGAGCATATAAGCAGTAATTGTTTATTAAAGTGTGCAGAAGTGTGTTCTCTGTAGAAAATCAACATTGTGATATTTACTTATTATTATTTTTACTTTACAAAGTATGACTTTTAGCAGCCAAATAAACACACTTCACATTTCAGGTGGTTGCAGGTTCCTTGCTGAATATAAATATAATCTTCTTATTATTTATTTGGTTCTAAATAGGTAAACAGACTTGGTGACACAGAGAAAGCTCTAATTCTTCAAGAGGGCACGTTTTTGAAAGATGAGGTTGTTTAATTGTTTAAACCATCTTACAATGTCTAGACAACATACATTTTACATGAAAAAAATATATAAAATAATTTTTTTCACTTATTCTTTGAGGTCACAGGGCAGACTTTTCAGCTTCTTACTGAGACTTGTTTTCTCCCCTTGGTAATGTAGAGTAAAAAGATGTGTGTGTTCATGGGCTTGTTTGTGCTTCACTGTAAGCACACTAGCGCAGTGAGGAGTTTGTCATCATATCAAACCACACCACTCTTTTTTTTTAAAAACTGATTTTCCAAGTGTGGCTCAGAGGACTCTTGGGCTGGTGCTCTGATGCAGCCTGACCACTTCAGAGACCTGATTGAAGTGATGTCACAGCCTGGACTGGCTGCTTGATTGACAGGTCACTGCAGCTGTGGGGCTGCCTGGACTGGTAGTGTTTGGCCGCATGAGCAGCACTACAGCAGCTCTAGAAGGCCTCTCAGGTTGGCTGCCTCAGCGACGCTACATCACACCTGACTGGCTGCCTGTGACGGCCACCTGGATAATGCTGCATTGCACCTATGAGGCTGCCTGGACTCACTGTTTTTGGCCGTGGGAATATGCTAGCTCTTTGTAGCTAAGGACATTTTTGGTCTTTGAGGCTTTTGGCCTCCTGTGTGATGCATCATAGTTGCAGGACTAAGGACTCCTTCCATACCAATGAAATGACTCTATACCATGGTCAGTGAAACTCCCACCCCCGCTACCTGTGGGTACCATGAAGTTGTGCGTGTGTGTGTGTGTGTGTGTGTGTGTGTGTGTGTGTGTGTGTGTGTTCTGTGTTGTGTATTTAGGTATTGCTGATTACGCATTTTGTTACTTTCTGATTGGGAAGCGTCTTGAGCATGGGAAAGGCACTATATTAATAAAAGTGATGATATTGATAATAAAGATATTTCATGATGAACTGATTGATATAAAAGTTGCCTGATATTTTTTTTTCTTTCTCTTGTAAAGTTAGTGCTTTAGAGATAAAGGGTTTTGTTCTGACAACAACCATATCATTCCTGTTTCAATCTCCCACCATAGTATACATCTGTCTTTTATATTAGTACTGAATTACTGTCAGTATATTTCATAAACCTTATCATAATGATGAGCAGCAACATGATAGCGAGTTTGGTTTAGTGGTTTTAATTCTCATGTTGATAAATGCCTGGCTGGTGAAATTTGCCTGGTACTGGACCTTTTTTATTTATTAATGGCATTATGTTTAATACCATATTATGTATTAAATATTTTATCTCAGGTTTTCTAGTTTTTGGCTTTGCCATCTATACAAGGTGACATTACAATATTTATTAAGTAAAATATGAGTTATTTAATTATTAAGCACTTAATGAAGATTTAAATAAATAAAATAGAACAAATTGAAAACAACATCAATTGCAATCTAAGGCCAACCCTTATTCAAACAAAGGGAGACTTAATAAAAGAAAATGGCCATATGTTCTTTTGCAATATATGAGAAATACATTGTCTACAAGGATGGAAGTAGTTGAAGGGAAGTAAATCTCTAACAGCACAACTGAAAACCTTCACAGGCAGATATTCTGAGCTGCTCATATATGACGGCTTCTCTATAGAGAGCTTATGACAGCTGCTGTTATATATAAGACTATGACAACCAAAACTATTGATAAGACCTCAAACAGAGCCCAGAGTACTTTTTATGGCCAAACAGATCAAGTCAAGCAGACAGAAAGACCCATGTGACTTTTACCAGCCAATGAGCTTCAGTATAAGACCCCAGGCTAATGCAGTTTGGTGCTTTGGTTCCATTCTTGCCTACATATTTGCCTTCAGGTTATAGCTGTTGCTTTTTCAATGATGGCTCAAGCTGCGATTATCATCTTACTTCTCTACAAGATATGTAAGTTTCATGAAGTTCAACAATAAAAAATATCTTTGTATTTATTATTGTTAATTCTGCTTGTTTTAAAATTAATCCAGATTTTTTTAATTGACTGAAAGTAAACTTTGTTTTACAGACTCTGTTCCAGCAGTGAGAAATTCAGAGCCAGTAGTCATCTCAGCTGAGCCTGGTAAAGAGGTCACTATCACCTGCACATTTGTAGATGACTCTAGTGCAGATGTTAGGATTTGGTACAAACAAAGACTGGAGCACATTCCACTGGAAGTGGGATCAAAGTGTAAAGATAAGGACCCAGTAATGTCACCACGTTTCAAACAAACAAGATTTAAAATAGACAGAATAGTGAATGGCATTTCTCTCAGGATTAAAAATGTTACTAAAGAAGATGAAGGAATGTACTTCTGTGGGCTGAGCAGACAGAAAGAGATGAACTTTTCTACTGCTACATTCTTGGCTGTAACAGGTGATATAATAGATTTATTGTAGTCAGTGTTGCTTTTATGTAAAATGTCTTTTTTAATAAGTCATATTAATGCTTTGAGAATATTTGAAATCATATGAAGCCAGTATTAACTACATTGTTGGCATTGATAGTAGAAAATTTCTACACTGTCTTTATTATGTTTTCTAGGACAGTCAGACATATCAGTGCTCCAAACTCCAGTAAGGGGGTCAGTTTCTCCAGGAGAGCCGGTCACTCTGCAGTGCACGGTCATCTCTGAGATCAGAGCAGCAGATCTCCGAGTGCTCTGGTTCAGAGCTGCTGCAGGACAATCCTTTCCTGAAATCATTTACACTCATCAGAACAGCAGCAGCCGTCAGTGTGAGATCAGTTCTTCTACAACCTGCTCTCTGTATGAGTTCTCTAAGAACATCCTCGACCAGCACCACACTGGAACTTACTACTGCGCTGTGGCTGCTTGTGGGAAGATCATTTTTGGGAATGGAGCATCAGTAGAACTGAGTAAGTGTTTTTTTTTTTTTTTAAGTTTTTGTACATTTCTTTTGAGAACTGAGCTTAGAGGTCAGTTTAAGTTCAATTTGCTATGCTGCTCTTCACCACTCTACTGTGGTGCAGTACCAGCATCTACAGAGGTTTGATTAATAACCAGCACGCATAACCACAGCGTTTAAAATCCCACCAATAAAATGATAAATATTCTATTTTAGAAATCGTCATGTGGCAGAATATTATGGCAAAATTGGTTCTACCTCCAAATATAACATTAGCAGTAAGCCGAAATAGGCATTTATGCCAGACTATGTGGAATGCTTAAATACCATAAACCGTCAGTTCCTTATGATCATCATCATCCACAGCATCCTTAGCTAAGGGGGATTTCAATAATTATGTTAGCACTTTGCTAGCCCAGAAAGAGTCCTTTCTTTTAGGGAAGCTTTCAAGGCTGAAAATGTCCTCAGCCACTAAGGCAGAACATTTTTCCAGCATTTGAACACCACCAGTCCAGGCACCCCTAAGGTACAACGCAGCGTCATCCAAGTGGGCAGCCCAGGCAGCCATGTAGCTGTGGTGTAATGTCATTTAGGCAGCCGGCCCAAGAGGCCTCATAGTTGGTCAAATTATGTTTCGTCCACAAAACATGCCATCTGTCCAGATGTGTTCAAACTTTTTTTTCATATGTCTTCAGCTATGAAGTATTATAGTGGGTAACATTACAGCCAGGGGTTTAAATCCCTGTTTGAGGAGTTGAGCTGGTATTTATGGCTGCTTTAGGAAACTCCAACACTTCTATGAATGTAAATATACAGTAGTGTCGTATTTTAATATCTTTCAGCCTCTCCTGTGGATCCCACTGTGTTCTATCTGGGAGCAGCTTTGGGAATCTGTGTGATTGTGATCTGTGTTCAAGCCATTCAAAACCGCAGCGGTGAGTGTAGCTGTCGTATATGGTGTTATTATACTTTGTAAATAATGACTGATTAATGCATTTTAAACTGATCTTTTACAATAATGCCTTAAATTGCAAGATTTAGGAAATATTAACATACAGAATACATGTAAAGTCCTTTTTTAAAAACCATTAATGGAATAACAGTATTGAATGTCTGACTGTCTAACTGAACCTGCAGTTTTTATGTTCTCTTGCTTTTATTTTTTGTATGCTTGCTTTTATTTGCCTTTCTAGATGTGACATGAAAATATGAATACAGAAGTATGAATAAATAAAGGATATTATTATTATTAGTGTGCTTCATTCAGTAGTATCTTCTTATGTTTTCTTCCTGAGAAAAGTCCTAAGATAAAGTTTCAAATAAGAAAACATTAATGACTGTCAGAATCTTGAGGGTTTTAAGAAGAAATTTCATCTTAAGATTGCTTAGTGAATGAGGCCCATTAT